>NW_025783021.1:0-33195 GCF_021130785.1 Homalodisca vitripennis | reverse complement strand
AGAGATCGAAGGGAGAATTTAATAACCGGCCTACACCTCGTTATTTCGGTTGTTTTTGTCGAATGGTTCGATATATTATCCAACTTTGATATGAAAAAATCGTACACAATAAGAGTTATAATAAATTACCGTAAGAAGAAGAATCTCGTTTATTACAATTTTAAAAACATAAAATTTAACACTAACATTACAAAACCAAACTAAAGGCCTAGACTTAAAGATAAGAAACCTTACAATATTTATAACTTGTCCAGCTTGAGAGCAATGAGTAACAGATTTTGTGAAAATGGAGGAAAGAAATTCTCCCCGTGGGCTAGCAGGAGCCAATCGTACATGTAGCCACTTAAACTAATCTCGTCACTTGTGAGAAATATCTCACATATATATCTCATATTCATCGTCATTTTCAATCTCAAAAATATTAGTTACTTCTTGCTGTTTATTGTTTACATTACAACAGCTATAAGTTATTACTTTTATAGGTGAAATCGTATGCTAAGTTAAATAAATTGTAATATCGAATTATGCTTTCGGATAAAAACATCGAACAATTCGTTAAAACAACCGAATAACGAGTGTAGGCCGTTTATTAAAGTCTACCCGAGATCTAAAAAAGTCGGCTACGACGAAGATGTTCAAAGTTCTTTGCATCGTTTCACATCAGAGACAGCTAGAGTACAATAGAGGTCTCTCTGGTTCATCATACTCAGCAGCCGGCCAGTGTCATCTAGATGAAGATTTGTTGATGATGAAGTACTTGTTTCCCCATTTCTAGAAATGAACAACAAATGAGAGTTTTGTTCAGGGAAACCTTGAATGCCCCGAAAAGTAGGTACCGATCAAGAACAGATTTCCAACGTTAACTTATTTAGTATAGTATGTACTTTTCAATAACGCTGTATGTACTCTTTATTTATAAAATTAAAAGGAGTGGTCTAGGCTCGCGTTTCATCCGAAAATAACTAATGGCTCGCCGCACATTCCGATGTAAGATTTTCCCATTTTAACACATTAACAAAGGCATATTAGGCACTTTTTCAAACAACATCAGGAATGTGAACTTACTTCTAACACTCTACAGCATTAACCAGTTCAAGCTGATGTTGGCCCCAATGTATAGCTTAAATCAATAAAATATTAACTAAAAGGTTTGTGCGGACGATACATTTATTTCTAAGGAGGGCAATGTTTTTGTCAATGAAGGTTAAAAAAGTGTAAAACTGTGTATTTATCCCATACAACACGGATTGCCATCTATATATCATGTATCACAATATATCATAAATACATGGTTTTTTTATAAGCTATAATTTTGTTCTCTACAGATTTTTCGATTAAATGCATATTTTTTCCAGTTATTCACGAAAAACCGTCTAAAAAACGTATTCATAGAAACAGAAGTTCCTTATTAGTCAATTTATCGATATCCGCACTTATTTTCAACGAACAACTGATCACTCCTGAGAGGAAGTGGCATTCACCCCCAGGGAAAAAGCAACCCCGACACAGGGTAGAGTTTGAAAAAGAGGACAAGTAGAACCTAAATCAAAATGTTTTATAAAGATCGGTGCTGTATGGTATAAATGCACGGGAAAATACTCATTGACTGGACTATAAGTCAGGTTAGAACAATATGCAACTCTGACAGGCATATTTATCGGGTATAAATTGTAAGCAACAATAATGACGCATGACAAAAATTGATACCAGTTGGGACAGACTGTACCGCCTGATGTACTATACGCGCTTGTCCGACTACCAGGCTCCCATCACATCGCTACATAATACATAGGCTATATCGCACTTGTGCACGTACCGCAGTTGGTTGTTTGGAGATGCGGATTAGTATAAATTAATTGGGTTAGTTTGGTTTTGCCTCACTTTTCATAATAAAAGTCAGTTATGTTACTTTAAAAATGTTATTTACTACAATTTATTATAGGAAAGTTGTGGTTAGGCTAATGGTTAGAGAATATTTGTTTGCTTTTCTCAAGTTTTCCCAGCTCGCACTTACTGTCCGAGGCATTCATGATCAGGACCAAGTATGCTTTTGGGTACTAAGTACACTTATTTAAACAACCTTAACCATAAATTCCATTAATGTTGGTTTGCTTTTAAGTAGGCTACATAATATGTCACCAATTTCTTGTAACCGTCCTCGTAGTGGTACTGTGTATTCAGTAATTTATTTTACTCATACGGAGAAATACCTGTAAACAAACTAAGTATGTCATACATTTTAACAGACAGTGAAACATTTATTTTATGTTGATATCATAGTGTGTTATAATTACTAAAGTTATAACATATGGCCGTTAACAGAGAAAGAATTAATACCTTCGTTATTATAACAATTCGAAGGGACCCATTTCAAAAACGTTTTACAGAGAAGCTGATAACTTTTCTCTTGCTGGCATTTTTTCAACCAATCACCTACTTGGCTGTATAGCAGTGACAATAAATACATAACCCCTTTCAAAACGCAATCCCAAGCATTACTGAGATAAGTGATTTGTCATTGGAAAATTGCCCCGACTCCAGAACTACTTCCGAATCGATTGAATGTCTAATTGTTAAGTTGGTACAATCAGATTACAGATGGATTGTGTTTTAATACTCAACATTTTTAACACACAATCACAACCATTTAAGATACTTAAGGCGTAAGACGAGGAAAACTTTCAAAAATGTCTGATTGCTCCGCGATAACGATTTGTTGATTTAAAACAATCAAAAACTAATAATGGATATTATCTTTAAATCAATCCCATGTAAAAGAGGTTAAATATAAAGTTAAGGATTTTTATTGTATTTATATGAAATATAACTGCATTGCACGACGGGTCGTATATATACGAGTATATAAAATTATTACCTTCAATACTATCGGGAAAACATTTTTCAATTATTACTAGTGAACCAGATCTTATCAAGGATTTGCAAGAAAGTTATACATTATGTCTCAGATATCCTACTGCAAGCGAATACCCATGACATATATATTCTAAAAGACACTGAATTAGTTTTGGATTTATTATAAGAAAGATTCCTATAAGAAATATTAATAATACGTTTATATTTTAGTTTGTTTTCCTTCCATTATGTGTAGTTTTATTTGTAATTCAGTTTATTGTAATTTTGTAAGACAGGCATATTCGTGTATTCGGAATCGTTCATAGTTACTGGAGTAACAACTGCAAACTAATTTTTTTTCGATAACAAGAATTTGTTCGTCTTAACATTAAAAATCATTCTGAACAGATGGTATGATACTTGTGGGGAAAAATATAAAGCTAAAAGCAAACACATACTCCAATTCAATTAAAGATTTAAAATCATTTGTTGATTTAAGCAGGATTGTGAAATGCAATGAAAATGACCGCGAGGCCTGGAATCTTACCAGTTTGGTGTTCATTAACTCCGGTAGGTAAACAAACCGTTTCATATTTCAGATCGTTTTCTTCCTTTCAACAACGCTTTGCTTGTAGCGGTCTGGGCAGGTTCTATCCTATCGTCCCATCCTCCCCATTAGAGGATTGATTGAGTGGGGTAGTGGGGGTGGTTAAACTCAAAGTACCATCCCTTGAACAAACACTCTTGTCCCAGCTTAACTTCAATTACACTCCGTTGGTTGTCTGATATTTGAGGTGGGCTATCGGTGAAAACAATGGCATTGTAGACAGAAATAGCTTTTTGTTCTGTTAGCCATTTTAATAACCTACGAAGATACAGACATATGTGACCGTCCAACTCTACCACTTATCAACACGCTTTGCAATGTCAAGTACAGGCTTTCCTACTCATAAAATATCTTAGAAATTCGTTCAACTCTGATGTTCTCTTAGGGGAATCTTTATTGTAATACATTTCCCCACGTATTACACGTCATTTTGTACAGTTTGTTCCAACATTCTGATCTGATAAAATTGTAGACGACGAATTTACTGTAGTAAATAATTAAGATCCCCCTTACGGACGTAAGAGATTCTCTGCAACATTATATACTAGACTAAGTAAATGTGCAATTTTTTCACTTGATTTTTTAAGACCTGGAGTTGGCGAGTACAGTTGACAATGGTTAAAACATGGTGTTTGCAGGTGTTTTTCGTATAATGTAGTAAAAATGTACCTCACCACAAACCGTTACAAAACATTCTTACATTACAAAGTATAGTAACTTCTTACACAGCAATATTTAAAAATTAAAACTAATCAAGAAGTATATCTGAAAAACCGAAATAAAAGACCAGGAAAACCTTCATGAACAGGAACAGGATGGTGTTACTATTGGAATGGGAATCGAACGGGAGTTTTTTTACAATTAGAGTATAACGTTTGTTGGAATCGATATTGGATCGTTTTCCTGGGTCGTTTTTTGTTACGTCAGAAATAAGCAATTATTTGATTTTTCAAGAGAGCCTACATTTTTAAAACTGAATTAATTATGTTATTATTTAACAGAGCGCATTCATTAATGTACACATAGTTTTTTGACAAGCCCGACTTTAATTTAACTAATAACTTTTTTTGGGGAGCTAACCCTATATTTAACATATTTGAAGTGTTGGTTTATAAGGCCAACAAAACTACACGTTTGAATTGAAAACTGAAAGGTGGAAACCAGCAAAACAGAAATGTTTATCACAAGAAGAATGCACTATTTTTGTTTTAACACGTATAATAAGTTTGTAAACTTGTTTTCCGGACATTTTGACACTTATTGTTCGAATAACGCATTTTAAATGCCAAGAACACGTTATTTATTTTAAGTGCACATTGTGAGTATATTGTGATTCCCTAATCTTTCCGCGTCACACCATTTTTGTATAGTTTACTTATTTTTATACATTTTTCTTTTTAATTTATAAAATGCGTCAGGTTATTTCTTTACTTGAAAAAATAGCTAATCAAGTCTGATAGTAACGCTTTTTACTGAAAGCCAAAGACATAGTGTTTGTTGTTATATTGTAATGAATACAATAAACATTTAAAAACCCGTGATGAATAATGGAATAGCACACTACCAGTAATTACGACGTGTTTGTCCCAAACATTGCTGTATTATAAATTTTACACTTGCTGAAGATTGTATCAAACATGTTATTTGCTATGCGTTTAGCAAGGCCTCTCCTGCCAGTAGCTGATAACGAAGTCCGATGTGTGTGTGTGTGTGTGTGTGTGTGTGTGTGTGTGTGTGTGTGTGTGTGTGTGTGTGTGTGTGTGTGTGTGTGTGTGTGTGTGTACGCACGTTAATTGTCGAACGAGTTGGCTTATAGTGTTTGCAATTTAGTGTGTTCCACTACATCTACACTGGTATTAAACATGGTACACATTGGTCCTTTTCTGTCCTGGGAGTCCAAATAAAAGGTATCCTGGGGGGGTCTGGGTATACTGGCCTTATTACTAACTAGGTTGACAACGAGAAAATCACCGAATAATCATTGTACATTTTAAAAACAGATTCCAATAACTTATCGACAGATTGATGAAGTTACTTTGTTGTGGATTGATTGGTTTCACACAAAGCGTGTACATTTTAGTTTAACCTGCAAAGTCATCGAAGGAAGCTAAACGGTAGAAGAATGTTACTGTGTTATGTTGTTCTGCGATTACTGACCAAAAGTCACAACATAGCAACATGGTTCTTATGAGATGATCTAGTGTCTTGAAATTTGAGAGTTCAGGATCGTAAAGCAATTCAATAATATACTATTTACTACTGTACACAAGAAACACTTGTAGGCTATATGTTCGTGTATGTAAGCATAGAATAGTGCTCTTAATACCTCTCTGCAACCTGAAAATAAATATATATTTGTCGCTGGTTAATGGAGTGTTTAGTTATTTACACATGGTTTTGCAAATGTAAATGAACTCGGATTTTGTCTTTACATGCACAGAAAATGTCAAAAAAGTAAAATCTAGGGTGACGTTTTAATTACCGATCTTTTGACAGTGCCTCTCCAATAAGTTGGCGACGAAAGCAGATTACTGTTATTTTGTGTCTCCGTTTGTAAACATAATAACATTCGAATGAGTTAACTTCGAGTGGATTGAAAGTGATAAATTAATATCAGTGCACTAGGAGTCGCTATCCGGGCCATCACGTTGTTCCTGGGAGTAGCTATCCGGGCCATCACGTTGTTTCTGGGAAGTCGACTATCCGGGCCATCACGTTGTCCCCTGGGAGTCGCTATCCGGGCCAGCACGTTGTCCCTGGGAATCGCTATCCGGGTCATCACGTTGTGCCTGGGAGTGGCTAACCGGGCCATCACGTTGTTCCTGGAAGTCGCTATCCGGGCCAGCACGTTATCCCTGTGAGTCGCTATCCGGGCCAGCACGTTTATGTTTTAATATGATAAATCTTCTTATCTCTTCTTTAATCTTGACCGTATATAAAAATACATTCTTTACAAGAAAAACTTAAAGCAGCGTGGATGTATTAATAGTAAAATCAAAATTATACACCTTTCGTGATTATTACAAAAGAGGCCGTCAAAGTGTTTGGAGATTAACGTTAGCTTGAAATATCACGATAATTTGAACTCAATTATCGACTTTTTAATAAGAAAAAATAAAGTAATGTTATAAAACAAACAATAATGTGTAGAAAAGCTCAAATAAATTATCAGTAATTATAAGACAACTAAGAGCAATTAATTATTAATGTGTTTAAAGTGTGAAGTAGAATATATTTATTACATGGAACATTACTTCTTACATTTGCATAAAGGCAGATAATATAAGTAACAGTATTATATTTATTATTATTATATATTAACAGTTACTTGCGACTACGCATTACAAATTCGTTAGTAGACTTTGCAACTGCATGAGCACTTATTGGTTCTAGTGAATTATATTTTCGACGCCAATGTTGAGTTTACCTTGTTGCCACGATCAAGAAAAATCTGTCAAAAAAGTGTATATTTTATAGCCGTTATAATAAAATCCATGCAGTCTTCGTATTATTTGTTCCGTAGTTGATTTTGCCTTGTTAGCCCGATTAAGAAAGTCTACATACGTATGGTCAGAGAAGCATACTTCTGTCAAAAGACAACTAAGATGGTTTTATAATAGTCTTCAAATTTATAATAAAAGTTAGACAGTAATTTTGTCACTTATATCTGGATGGACTAAGCATTGCGTATTTAATATTTGCTCTAATGTAGAGTTAAGAGTATTTATTTTTTAATTTAGCTAGACATTTTCTTACTGTATGATAAACATCGTTTGCAGAGAAGGTTGAAATAAGAAGTGTTGTTACTATCAAACTATGCTTTCAAGACAATAGATGTAAAAAAATTAAAAGTATGATTTAATTAATGAAACTTATGGTTCTGCCGTCATAATACAATGTTTGCCCAGAAAATTTTATTACATGTTATAAGATATTTATTATTAACATTTGTTTGCTGTAATGCAACTTTAAAAGACTAAGATGGGATTTTCGCAACTTCAGAGCCCGGAGAGATTTTCAAACACATAGACATAATAATGTTTGATTTGTATATAATAATATAGATGTATCCGGTGGTACAACACCCGAATTATGGGTTATGACGATACAATATCGCTACATTAAAAATAACATAAAAAGGGTCCTCATAATATTCAGGGGGTCCACATAAGAATTAGTTGTTTTTATTTCTAGTCGTTCTCTCAACATAGCTAAGAAATTAAATTAATTCTAACCAAGAGATACATTAATAAATTAATATATTCTCCTTTGGTATGAGTTCTTTTTAAAAATATGGGTCACTAACCCAACATGAAATTAAAAGTCGTCATATGAGTCAATCAATCAATTGTCTTTTTATAAATAAATTCGATCAAACTGAAATGTTTGTCGGAATTTACAGTAAATGAAATGTATAGCAATTTATTCAGTTAACCATAATTTAATTTGCAAGTCCAGTCAAAACGTGTTTCTAGAAATAAGATTTCTTTCGTTCTTTCGCTGAACCAACGTTCATTCATTCTCCCCAAACACAGACACCTTGAGCATTTTCAGGGAGAATTGGATCGCATCAGATTTCTGGGCATAAATAAATCGCGCTCCCCGCAGGGAATGTGCTGAGTGCAACTCCCCAACCCCCGACTGGAAGTTCTGTCATAACTAAATTCGTAAACAAGCCCTGTACAGCGCGTGCGTCACGAGATCGACCCCGCTCTATCGGTACATCCTCTTTAACGCGAAGGTCACCCCATACTCCTCCCTCTATCTTCAACCGGTCGCTCACGTCCCCCCACATTTCACCCACACTCTTAATTTCACCTTGTTTTGTTTACATCCCTCTTGTTTTGCAGCGTTGCCAATCGGGTGGTAATTACCACATTTTGTGGTAATTTAAGGTCTCGGTGGTATTTCAGGTGGTAATTTTGCCCCGGTGGTAAATTGGTGGTAACTTTAAATTAATTAGGGAAAACAACGAACACTGAGAATTCCGCTTTCAGGTAACCTGATTGATTTCCCATTCAACACATTCAATCGATATAATATTACAATATGTATTCAGATTGTTGTTGTTTTTAATACTCTATGCTAAGATAGAAATTGACGGTTGGCATAGTTAGTCTATGATAACAACAACACCAGGGATATTTAGTCTATGCTGTTAGTAATAGTGTTAGTGTTCTTCTTCTCTTGAATTTTGGTTTCTATTTTCTTATTTCTTCTAGTGAAGTTATTCAGTTGAGATAAGTTGATCAGTTTAATGGATGATAAGATTTCATAGCCGTGTGAGTTGGCTTTAGTTAAGTACGTTTTTCCAAGATACGTAAGATTTCAAGTTTTCTTTATCGTGCATTTTAATCCGTGGACCTAGAATAGTAAAGTATGTAGTGAAATTGTGTAGACTGTGGCCAAGGTATAGGCTACAAAAATGTAGCAATATTTTTTCTTCTCGGACTAGCCCATTATTTTTATTGTGTTCATGTCATAACTGTTAGTAGTGCTTGGCCAATCTTTTCCCCTTGGACCATTATTTTATAGTGCATATAACTTAAGAACGTAGATCTCTTTTTTGCAATGCTATTTTTCTTCTTGGACTATTATTTTTAGAGTGTAGATGACACTTTTGAGAGCTAGCTTTGCTGCTTTAAGTTCATACAAATCATTTGTTTTGTAAATATGATTAGGGGCCTATAGCTAGGTAACGACCTAGTCCTATTTATGCTTTGTAATACCTACTACTAGCCTATCTGCTCTGCTTCATAATTGTTTTCCCTAAGCTTAACTAAACATCACCTAACTATAGTTAGTGTTGGCCTAACTAATTTACATTTTCCATTTACAATCCATCTAACTTTGAACTAGCTTTATTGACATGAATCTCTAATTGGACTAACTTAAGTTACTAAGATGGATAAGTTTATTATTAAAGGTAGGCCTAAGCCTAAGAAAGATGAAGATGAGAAAAAAGACAAAGATGATGAAAGTAGACAGAGCAAGTCGTTTGTAGAAAGCTCACATGGTGAATCGAGCAAAAAAATCTATTTGGCCTAGTTCAATGTCTCTTGCAATCCCAATGGAGTACGAAGACTTAGGAATAGATCCAGATGATCCAGAACCATTAGGTCAAAGCTCTAGTGAGGAGGACCAGGTTAATATTGCTGCTAGTAGCAAGGAAACTGAGCTTGATACAGACCTAGCCGTACACTCAACTTCAAATACCACCCAACCAAAAACTGCTGCTAGGCCTAAAATTGTGTCTAGGTTTACCCATACTGCCACCATTAGGCCTAGTAAAAAAGAAAGAAAATTCAATTCAAACTGGTTGAATGACCCCCAGTTCAAAAACTGGCTACAAAAAAAAGTCAAAGAAAGAACCGGACAAGACATGGCATATTGTAGTGTCTGTGATGCAGTCATGGGGGCGCATAAAACAGAGATTGTGCGTCATGGAAAGTCCCTCAAGCACCTAAAATTAATCAAGGAGATAGCCACTAACAAAGACTTAAAAAAAATTGTTCAAAGAACTACAACAGATAAAAGTGTCAAACGAGCAGAATTAAAATTAGCCGGCCTAATTGCAACCAACAACCTGCCCTTTTCGCTGATGGATACATTGATTCCGCTGTGCAAATCGGTCTTTCCGGACTCAGAAATTGCTGCTAAACTGTGTATGAAACGCACTAAAAACAACAACTGTGATTAAAAAAGCCTTAGGTCCCGCATTCATGGAATTGATTTACCAAAAACTAAGGGCACCAGGATCGTTTTTCTCCTTGATCATGGATGAGACAACGGATCAGGCATCGGTTAATCAATGTGCCCTCACAGTTATCTATATTGATGATGTAACTGGAACGCCAAAAACTAATTTATTTGACATGTTTGAAGTCAAATCTAGCACTGCTGATGAATTATTCACTGGTATGATGAACTCGCTGAAATCAAAAAATATACCCATTGAAAACTTAGTGGGATTTAGTTCTGACACATGTAATGTGATGGTGGGGCAGCATCATTCGGTTTTTTCACTTTTGAAAATAGAAATCCCTCACATTGCATGTGTCAAGTGTTCTTGCCACATGATCCACCTGGCGGCAAGTAAAGCATGTATGAAGTTACCAAAGACAGTGGAGGATTTGCTCCGAAATCTTGGGGCTCACTTCAGCAGAAGTTTTGGGAGACAGTCTGCCTTTTGTACAGTTCCAAGAGTTTTTTCAAGAGGAAATCCACAAAATACTATCACCAGCAGTAAACAAGATGGCTGTCATTAAAATCTTGCGTTGACAGAGTGATTGAACAATTTCAACCGTTTGAAGGCCCTACCTGCTGACCGCTTCTGTCGAAGACCCGTCAAAACACAGTGGATAGCATGTTAGCTGCTATGAACAACCAATTTATCTACTTATACTTGGAGTTTATGTCTTATGTTCTTGGTATGCTAACAGATTTTAATGTAATGTTCCAATCCGAAACACCACTTCTCCATAGATTGCGACCAGAGGTTCACAAGATGCTTCAAGATCTGTGTACAAACTACATGGACTTAAACTACATTAAAAATACACCCATCATGTCCATTGAGCATTCAAACCCCCGTCATTTCCTGCAATTAGAACAAATATATTTAGGCATTCAGGCAACAGAAACATTTAATGAATTAAAGAAAAATGCAGAAAAGAAAGATATTGAAGTTTTCTTAAAAAGTATTTTAAGCTTCTATGTGGAATTGGTCACACAAATCAAATCTAGATTTGATTTTTCTGATGAAGTTTTTGATGTCCTCAGTGTCTTGGAGCCAAAAAGTGCCCAAACCTTCAAAGTAAGGTCTTTGGCTCATGTCATTAACAGATTTCCCGTTCTGAAGAAAGTTGTTGATGTCCAAAAACTCGACAATCAGTGGAAAAGTCATGCTTTGCTAGACTTCAAAGAGCATAAACTTGATGCAAATGAGTCTGCTATGCAATATTGGAAGGCTGTATTCAGTCTAAAGACAGTCGCTGGAGATGCTATGTTTACAGAAATACAAAAAGTGTTTAACTTACTTTTTATACTGCCATTTTCAAATTCATCTGTCGAAACGAATATTCAGTGAACTGAAGCATTGCAAAACCAATGACAGAAACAAATTGAAAACAGAAACAGTCGTTTCATTGATGGGTACAAGGGAAGGAATCCGAAATAGCGGTGGGATGTGTTAAATTTGAACCTAACCAAGGAAATGCTCACAAGAAATATATGGCAATAAGAAATTAGGCCTTATTATTATTATTTGGCTTTTAAAAAAACTAAAACTGTGTTAATATAGCCAAATATATTGTGATTCATATTTTGGTCATCAAGTGATATATTGTGAAATAAATTTTGTGTGTATATTATATATATATATATTTATATATAAATAAAATATTTGAACCTGAGTTATAGAGTAGGCTAAACACATCATGGTAATGCTAGCCTTCTAAGGTTTTAATTTCAAGACTATGTGTGCCTAGCACTTTGCCTGACATTTAAAAAATTGTGGTTAACACATTTAAAAACAGTGATCTAGTGTAATTTTTTTTTCCATAAAGCTACAAGTTGAGTTAAAGGAAAAAAGTGGATTTTTTAGAACAACACATAACAGTTCATGTGATTTATCATACAAATTTATTAAACTGTACATCAGTAAACAACCTATTTTGGAGGTAGGATATCATGAAAGAGTGTTGTAAGTATTTTTTGCTTAACCTTGCATGTTTGGTTTTGGTAGGCCTTTCCTAAAATAATACTTTGTAGGCCTATAGTATGTTCAAACCTAAAGCCTGTGCTTAGCTGGTTGACAGTGAGATTTTAGAAGTCATTTACATATTATATTCCTTTACTCCTTCTTTGAATCACAGCAGGATTGCATGATTAATGTCTGCTTTTATCAGTTTACAAGTTTCTATTTAAAAACTTTGGCATGGATCCAAGCTCATTGAAAGTTAAATTTGTTTTTCTGAAACTAACTTTTTCATGCAAATTGTCTCTGTAAAAAAAGTAAAAAGTTAATTTTTTACAATATAAGTTATGATATTATGCTCTAAAATCAACCATATTCAATGCAATAAAAAATCCTGCTCGTTAAGCCATTTAAGAGTGTCTAACCTAGAAAACCTGGAAAAGTCAGGGAATTTTATATGTTCAGTTTGGTAGACACCCTGCATTTACAAATATAGACTGTCATACGATGTCGATAACACACTTTAGTAGCCTAAATATACTTTTAAAGCAAGGTGGTAATTTTTGGGCTCATAGGTGGTATTTTTTTCAGGTACTGGTGGGAATTTTCCAAAAGTGGATTGGCAACACTGTTGTTTTGGTTCAGTCCACCCCTATCTGATCAACACCATTTCGAGTGTTCCTTTTTTGTTAATTTCATTATATTCGTATTGTTGGTTATTTTAATAAATCTGTCAATTTATTTTCAGTTCACTGCTTTTACATTGAATGACAATAAGTCCATATTATAAGAATCCATAAACAGAATAATTTATCAGAGATACTTTTGTGGGTAAAAAAAAAATATGTTAATCGTCATAATTATATCCAATTTTTTCCAGGGCTTTGCATTCCCACCTATCCCACTCTTCCCAGAGCTGTGCATCGCCATCTTTCTAATTCTTTCAGGGCTGTGCATCGCCATCTTTCTAATTCTTTCAGGGCTGTGCATCGCCATCTTTCTAATTCTTTCAGGGCTGTGCATCGCCATCTATGCAATACTTCCAGGGCTATGCATCACCATCTTTTTTACTCATCTAGGGCTCTGCTTCGCCATCTATTTAATTCTTTCAAGGCTGTGCATCGCCATCCATCCAATTCATGTAGGGCTGTGCATCTCCATCCATCCAATTCCTCTAGGGCTTTCGTATCAACATCTATCCAATTCCTTCAGGGCTTTTGCATCGCCATCCATCTCCAATTCCTTTAGGGCTGTGCATCCCCATCTATCCAATTCCTTCAGTGCTTTGCATCGCCATCCATCCAATTTCTTTAGGGTTGTGCATCGCCGTTCCTCCAATTCCTCCAGGGCTGTGTATTGGGAGAGACGAAAAGTGCCAGCAAGTGGTTGGTAGTACTCTACTTTAGAACTATTTCACGCAAGACATGTTTCCCATTACTGAAAACTTATGCAACCTAACATAGAGTTGCGACCACATGAAAAACTATAAACTTGAAATATAATGATCAACCAAGTACAAAACGCAATATATTAAAATGTTGATGTAATATAAAAACCAAATCGAATGCAAAAATATCGAAACATGTAATTGTCTTTTTACCGAGTAATTTAATACCATACGAGTTAATAACAAGAAGAAACTACAATCAACTCATTAACAGCAACCAACAACGTTCGAGAGGTATCATCACAACTAAACGAGACAAACAAATAAGTGACAGTGAGACAAACACGATAGTGTATATGTGTTTGTGGCAATACCACGGGCACACGTATTGGACCTGTGTATATATAGACTGCAAGCTGCTATTGTGCCAAATGGTCCACAAACTGAACATGCAAGAGCCATAACAATTTTGGAACGAAGGTTTTTATTAAACCAAGCCAAGTCCTACCGGTCAAGCCCTTGGTCTTGGGGCCAAATTATTATGTTTTCCATAAAACCTGCGTCACCCTAAAATGCGACGACCACATGACTCACAAACACTTGTAATTTGTAATAGAACTGGACCAGGGTCGTAAGGAGATTTTTCGGGCCCCAGGGCAGTCTATGCTTGTCATCCCCCAATACTCATTATCACAGTGTCCAATAAAAAAAACCTATAAAACCTTTTTCATAATTTTATTTTTTTATTGTACAAGTACGAGTTTGTACGTAAACCAGTCCGAAATAACAAATAATCAGTAATTATATTATTTCCTTTAAATTATAGGTTTTAATCAAATTGTTGTAGCTCGAATTTGGGCTTCGTATAGTATATTTTTCTATTTGAGATTAATAAAACATTTGTAACGTCTAAACAATAACTTACATTAATATATTATATAAATGAATTTGTTAAAATTAATGACAAAATAAGTCTATCCAGAAAATATAACGAGAGGTTCGGAAAAGAAATTCATTCATTTGTTCAATAATTACAATTAATTAAGTATTAATGTCCAGTGAAAATGTGCACTACAAAGATTGAATTGTTGGAATGCCGACAGAAAGCACATATAGAAATGCCAAAGCCGGAGTGTATGTTTAAATGTTTGCATTCGTCTAACTGCACAGTGTGAAAAGTTAGTATGTTTTCCCTTATTACAAAATTCGTATAAATATCGCGCTAAGAAGATGGCAGGTAAATACAGTAGTAACGTTACGAAGAATTTACGAGTTGTATGCAATACACTGATGGGCGGCTTACGAAAACCGACTTTGGGGATGCAGATCATACAAGTGTGTTTGTGAGGGATGAAAACCTGGAGGTCAACTCTCAGGGACAGGTTTGAAACATAACATAAACGCGTACGTTTGAGGGTTCATTTCATATTACTTTTTTTACCTACACCAATGTATTAATTGTGACAGTAAGATTAATGTTAGGTTATTTTGATGTAATTAACTGGCGGGTAGGCCTACTAACAATTAAAAAACTTACATTACAAATAATTGTAAAAATCTGTTGTAAACGAAGTTAGACACGTCAAAACAGTTGTGTTAGCCATTTTTATTTTATAATAAATATTTTTTTTATAAAATATGATTTTCCTTTTTTGTTTTTGTTGTTTTTTGGGGGGGAGGGGGTAATTAGGTAAAACATTTTAATGGAGTTCGAATTAGCAATATATATATATATATATATACACACTACCTTTAAGTACTAACCGACGCAGTAGTAAAACTGAAACATGTTCTTAAGACTTAAATTACACTTTCGTCAAATTAACACAATTGGTCAGCTATAAAAGATGGGAATTTATGAAACAAGGGAGTTCGTTTGGCTCTGCGTTAAAATGAGTCAATTTGTCTCATCTTATGAAGGTAACACTAATTATACGTATAAATCACACAAAATATGACAAACACTTTATAAAACATACACAGTGTGTCCAATATTTAAGGACTACAAACACCACCCTCGTATACGCTTGAATCTCCGATAAATGCAATAATGGAAGCTTGAATGGAAAACAGCATATAAATTGAAACCTCAACACTATGCTATGAAATCATCCTCACTTTTTCAATCTTCATAAATGTTTCCTAACATACTGTAAAGAGTAGCTACCTTTGTAGTCACGGAAGTATGGTTATTATACTATTGTACAACTCGAAGAAAAGTAAACGTCTGTAATAGTTTTAGTTGTCGTACACATGTCTTGAATTTAATCAGATATAGAATTTCTACTAAACCTCTTGACGTTAATTTAATCACCTATATTGTAGTCTTTAAAACGTAAAAAAAACACGTCAATAATCAAATAGAAATTTAACTGTGGGAAGATTTTGATTTACTACTCCTTTGTGCCCCGAAACCCAATGAAGGAGATCGGCTATAGGGTTGTGGGAACATTGCGTCACCTCATGTAACACATTTCTATTGCTAATTCTATCTTATATCGACACTAGTATTTGTGTTTTGTGCAGTAAAGTGTATTTGTATTAAAATGTGCATTGTACCCAAATGCATTAAAACATTATTTAATGAACTGTATATCCTATGCAGTTTAAGTATAAATTATTCTTATACGCTTCTTACAAAATGACATGTTTTAAGAGTGTAATGTTTTTCAGCTTCTAAAAAATTAATTTTATTTAGGTGAATGCGAAAAGTTGATATTATAGTAAAAACATTTTTTAATTTCCAATAAAGACGGACAAGAGGAACAATTTAACTAGAGATTGTTTAGCATATTCTACCAATTCTAATTTCCCCATAACAATATTCTTTCAGTAGACTACAGAACTGTCATGATAGATCTAATGGCCAATCCCAAAACAACGGCTAATCAAAAGGTACCTTTGAATAAACATGGCGGTTGTTCATTAAATCCCAGCCTCTAAGAACAAATTAAACTAACTTCCTGTACTGAACCCCTCTTAGTAGGGCGAGTACATACTCCCCCAATTAGATTCTATAAATGAGAACGGAAATATTATAACTGGCATTTATCAAAACCGATCACGTCTCGGTGATAAAATGTGTTCTACCTCCTGATTGAATTAGTTACAGAGGCATCAGTGACTTCCCTAGGGCACAGTACTTGAGGGTATGGC
Organism: Homalodisca vitripennis; assembly: GCF_021130785.1. Taxonomy (NCBI): domain Eukaryota; kingdom Metazoa; phylum Arthropoda; class Insecta; order Hemiptera; family Cicadellidae; genus Homalodisca; species Homalodisca vitripennis. The sequence goes on along the minus strand of NW_025783021.1, from coordinate 16,494 downwards.
AGCCAGTCGGATATATCTTTTTGGCTTGGTAAAATTTTAAGAACAGTAGTAGACTGTTCACAGTTGAATCGGTTTTTGTTTAAACGGGAGGAAGTTGGTTTTTTCCGAAATCGAGGTTTTTTTAATTTCATGTTGTCAGCGGTAATGACAGATTTTATAATTTACAATCCATCAACATTGTCAAATATTGTCGACGACAAATTCTATGACAACGCATGTAATATTGTCTGGGTTTTTACCCTGACCTACAAGCTCGTATTACAGAAAGTAACTCCAAAGTTCTTTATGTTCCACGTGTTATACATTCACCGTGTGCGCTGCAAGGAGGTGCCAGAAAGCCTACAACATTTCTTTACATGCGCAGAGCGCACAGGGGCGGCGTCACTGCATTACAGACAAGGTGAGCTGGAGGTCCAGGGGATTTAATTTAGTTATTTCTGAGGGTCCGCCGCTAGGGCTGCGCCACGTAAACTTTAATTGTTACCGTTTAAAATATTTACTATCCGAGGCTACTTAAGCCTCTCCACAGATTAAGGCTCACACTTCCGTGCCTCAATTTATATCATTAGATGAGTTATCTCTTGTGTAACTAATAAAATCAGAGGTTTCTCACAGTTGTAAAAAAGTATGTAACTATATAGTTTTAAAAACCCTCATTTTGAATAATGCTATCAATCTAATATATATATATATATATATATATATATATATATATATATATATATATATTATATATATATTAATATTTAATTGAGAAAATGTTTGTCCAAAAATTGTATACAGATGTATAAAAAAGTATGGGAATAATCTAGATGAGTAAATTCTTCTTTATTAAAATCTTTTTCTGAGGGTAATTTAACTAGTTACTAGTATAATAATGCAACCAAGTAAACGGTTCTTTATCATTGTTTGAACAAGATTATAAAACATGTTTAATTTCCGAACTGTTATCTTATTCTGATTATAGATCATACTGAGCTGATAATAATGCACCAACTAATGCGGAATACTGATAGATGGGAGCAGAGTACTGAATGTTATCTTTAATAATTTAAATTTTTTTTCTTTATAGATTTATGGATGTGCACTTTTTGTGAATGAGCATTAATAGTTTTAATAAAATTATTGCTTTCGTTGAATACTGAATCCTGGATTAATCCATATAAACTAGTTATCTCGTTTAAGGTAATATACGTATTAGTTTGACATCTATAACTATCATAGATCTTTATTTTCTACAGAAACAATGCATTGCCTTCTGTGTAGGTCAACGATTACAGTCAAAACTAATACATTAAATTTGCTTTAGAAACACTTTCAATTAAAATACACATGATAAACACTTTGTGAATTAAATAATATTGGTATAAATAATCCTAGCTCAGGTGAACCAGAGACTAAGGAATACCAGACCCAAAATGTTATCAAATTAAACTCATTTTATATGAATATATTTTGAAAGAGATCGGCTGTTTGTATCGTATAAAGTGACATTAGTATCCACAAAAAAGTTCATATAACCAGCAACACACACGGAAACGGATATGACAAAAGATGGAAACATGAGAGCAAAGGAATTTCGGATAGTGGGCTGGCTGACCCATTTCTAATTTACCCACTCCCATGTAGAAGTAAGGATTTATCGCCTGACTGTTGTACGTTTTTTAGTTCAGCATCATGTTGGTTCACAAGCATTGCTGTTACTTAAATTTGTTTGAAACGTGTTAACACTTTGGAGGAATAACTGTTGCTCAAAAGTGATCCACTTCACACCATTTATTATGTTTGGTAGAAGAAATGTTTTATTTTCAACTAATACGCATCTCTCTGCCTACATGACAAAATGTTTTGCCGCTCGCGAAGAATGTATTTTTGATAATTTTTGCAGATAATGTTTTAATATGGACACACTTATGTACGTTGGCTAGGAGTGCCTGAGAAGATATTGACTTCCCATACACAGAAGTACTTCCCTATAAAAATTATAGTGTTGAATGTACTGATATAATTGACTAGCCGAGATCGTTCTTGTGTCGGCTAATCTGCTGCGCAATGAACAAGTAACGGTTTGCTAATAACTTCTGCCGTTAGAGTTCTCTAATCAAGTTTGTCACGCTAAATTACATTTAATATTCTGTTCCATGGGTAAAGAAAGTACACTCAGGGATCCTGCCTGGTTGTAGAACTTGAGGAGCGTGGTGTATCTCAATCTCAGCGACCGTCTATTTGCTTGTACAGACTGTACCCACCGTCTTCAGTCAGTGTGCTCGCAGTAAATTTAAATAAAAATAGATAAATTTACTTTCAACCACTTCTTTATGGTGCAAAAGACAGTTTTTAAATATTGATGAATATGTGTAAGCGATATCGTCTGCTTTTTATCAAAAAATCGACAAAGAATATTTGGACAAATTACATAAATATCGACTACTTCTATATGTATAGTTAACGTTTCACACTTGACTACCGATCGAACGCAGGTTCTCTCCAATGTCCAAGGTTTAGTTGGGCAGTTGGACAGGTTACCTCTGCTTCCAAGTATTGTCTTTTCTAAAATATGGTGGTATCTCTAAAACTAACGAGTACCTCTTAAATATTATTCAATTATGAAATTTGCTGTGTTTATACAATAAGCACATTATGTTGTATAATTACAGAGAGAAAAATGTATAAAGCGTGGTATTTCATTATCATCGTGGTTATCCATAGGGTACATGTACAAATCATCACTAAAACCAAATTCCATGGAAGGACATGTACCACTAAATAAACATAATTTCAATTTTTTAATTCGGTTTGTCTCCAGATATCGTGTGGACAGGCAGACAAACAAAAATTGTAATCTTCCAGCCCCATCGCCTGATAGGCTTTGCTGACGCTCAGTCAATAAATACGTAATATATCACAAAGACTGAGCAGATCATGTGACGCTACCGATTCAGCAACGTTGAAAGTACGCCACCCGCGCTGCCGTTGCAAACTGATAAGTTGCATATCCGTCAGCGATAAAGTTGCCTTGACTTGGGACAGTTTCACTGATAAAACATTGTTAGGAATTTTTAACAATCTAAAATAATGTATAAGGTTAAATAGCTTTATAGAAAAAGGGCATACAACCATCACATGTAATTATAATAGCTTGTATACATCTATACTGCGTCCCTGTTTACACTAGCTAGTATATCAGTTATAGCCACATGGACATAGTAATATGCACTATGTTTTACACCGTAATGTCGAACTCTCACTTTAAATATTGGCTATTAAGGGGTTAAAATAAATATTATTTATACAAAGAAAAAATATCATTTGAGGTTTTAATATCTACTTTGGTAGAAACTAAATTACATTGTTTGCAGGAACGTAATGTTCTCTTTGTAAATGTGATATTCGCAAAGCTAATTACTTTGTCCATTTACGTTCATATATTACAATACTCACAAAATTAGGTGCAAAATAATTGGGCTGAGCTGTAGCGAGGCCTGTCACTCGGGGGGTTGGAAAATTAACATTTCTGTCTGTCCAGAGTATCTCGAAAATGAACTGAAATTGTCCATTAAGCTTCATTTCTATAGGAGGAACTCTGAGTTCAATGATGGCGCAAGTCTCTCCATGGAATGTGGCTGGACGTTAGCGAATATTTTTACATTCTTCTTATGGATAACCAAGATGGTACCGATAAAGAACTAAAATAAATGAAATCTGTAAACAATATTCAAACATGTGATATATTAACATATATAGCATAACTATCACAATACGGCCAAGTGCATGATTTTATAGTGGCTTGGTGTGTAAACGTTTATTATTTTGTTTTATTTAATGAACACGAATTTGAATCATACAAGATATGTCAAGAAAAATATCATATGTACGGTAGATTTTAACATTTCCCATGAAACTCAATTTCTACAAGTACGAATTTTGTGATGAGTCATTTTCGTGTCAGCTTATGTTTCGCATGTCTGTTTATATGACAACAGGACACCTTAAGAATGAAATTAAATATGGATTTGAAATTGTGCATGCAATCTTAACGCTGCCTGTTACGACTCCTGGTGTGGAGTCCTTCTACCTTCTTATTGGAGTTCGTATAAATAATGACACAGCAATCGTATGATACGATTTGGGTTAAAACTAAAAAATAGTAGTATGAGGGGCGGAGAATGATATTAAATTAAGAAACGTTTCTCTTGCCGTAGTTCGTAATATATACGCTAAGAAAAATATGTTCAGAAGAATTAATTACATTATTATTACAACATTATTATGTGTTCTCTAAAACTATTTAATTATTGTAAGGTTTATATACAGTGGGACTTTTACAGGTCTGAAAATTATATACCAGGCAATAATGAGTCGTCTTATCTTAAGTGTGTAGAAATTAACCTAATATTATATTTTACTAGCTGTTACCCACGGCTTCGCACGCTAATCTTAAGAATCGAAGTCCTTGTATTACTTATTAAAAGCAATTATGCGCGATTGGCTGCAGGTAACAGCTAGTTCGTCAATAAATTCGTAGTTATTTTATAACAAAAACTCTTCATTTTCAATAAAATACCAATTACACTAAATACCCACGGCTTCGCACACACGATTTCCTACAGAAAATTGGGACATAGGAGGCATATTTCTTTTGAACGTCGTTATTACCCTTCTGAGATAAATGATAGTCACTGAAAGATACTCCAAGCTCATAATCTATTTAAGATTTTTAATTTTAAAACAGTCTCAATATGCACCTGTGAAATAACTGGAATTTATCTCCAATATTCCATGATTTTTTGTATACAATTGAACTATATTAGACCATCGTGGACAGGAGTCAAAAGTCGGAATTCATTAGCGCACATACAATGTAATAAATGATGGCGCTCAATGTAGTTTTGAAACGAAAATAGGAATATTTTAGGTACATATTATTTTACAGTCTAATGATTATGTGCTTCAGATGTTAAAGCGAAATTGCGTATGGTTTTTATTTTAGGCTTTGCGCGTGTATCACTTATGGATCAAATTTGTTATATCTCCGATGCCATGATTGAGCTCACTTTGTTGTTCTCGATTGAGAGAATATGTACACACGGAGTTTTGAGAACCATACAAAAAAAAAAAAAAACAACAACTAAGGTTGGTTTTATAACATTCTTTATATTTGTAGCCAACGTAATTTTGATATCTGCATTGCTCTTCTGCTCAAGCACGAGAATGGTTTATATTAGATAAATATTGCAGTTTAAAGGTGAATTTTTTACGTCACATTTGAATTGTATTATCTGGATAGTAAAGTCTGATTAACAGTGATTGCAGAAACAGTTGAAACAAAATTTGCTGTTTCTCTTAAGCTTACTCTATGCTTCTCAAACTATAAGTGTAAAGAAATTTAAAATAGTAATTAAATGATATTATAAACAAATATGTCTTTTGTCGCATTATACCAGGGTGGAAAAAAAGTATGGAAACGCTTTCACTAATTTTGTATGGCTTCACTTATACAAATTAAATTTTGTACATCACCACTTGTATTAAGAACCTAGATTTTGAGACCAATGGGGACCATTTTATCTTTTCAGGGGGACGGCTTGTGAGGAGTCGGACCGAAAATCTTAAATTGTAAGCATAGGCCGAGTTTGGTATCAAATTAAAGGTCTAGTAAAGAGAAACTCATTACCGCAAACCGCACTTAAAAAGGTTGACCCTATCCAGTAGTACGGGCCGTATGAATTTCATGACAAAGAAATGTAGTAATTTTGTCTTGTGAAGTAACTAATTTACTTTCAGTAGTATGTTTTATGTCGGTTATGTAAATTTGAAAAACAATTTCCAACAAAAAAAATTATTTTTTTACCTCTACATTTGTTGGATAACAGTAAGTTAAATAGGGGTTTTCCTGTCTTGTCTTCAAGAAAACTTAGAGTATTCAATAATACCACCGTAACTCCTTATCAACATGAGGTCTAGGTCCAGTCCCTCCAGCCCTTTTATCTCAAGCTACGTTTTCCTAGCTCCGCGACTGGGCTTTTTGTGCTGCGTGCTCCGTGCTCCGTAACTGACAAAACCACCGGTTCTCTGTAAAACCAATGGAGGTGTCTTCCTAGCTATCGCGTTGCGTGCTTAACCTTAACCCGCGCTGCGCGGTCTTTGCTGCGCGACTGGGAGCACTTCCTCGAGAGGAGTCAATCACACGCACCGCGCAGCAGGGCTGACGACTTTTTATTGTTTGTTGAAGTTGATCAGTTTGTGTGCTCAACATGTGCGACAATTCATATTAATAGTTCTAATACTAATAACATTAGTATTATAATTAATACTAACTAATTAAATCTTGTCTCCGAATATGACATAATATGGAAGATAAGCCATCCCGATTTCAAGAATAACCTGAAAAAGGGCAAATTTTGGAATGTGATCGACCAAAAACTTAACAAAACAGATAAGAAAATAAAAAACTATAATTTTCACTCATATTAATAATAATAAAGTATTTTATTTTTCGAAAGTACTATACAGTTACATTTTCCAGAACAGCAATCAATGCCTTGAGAAAGCATTCATAGTCCATCTTTGCGTGGGAGGGGATTCCAGTACACTTAAAGGTCATAATAGTTCTTAACATAAAGTTACAAAACGTCACACACACATATACACTTTCATGTTAAATTTGAACAAATGTAGATGAATCAAATTAATACTTTATAGTGAAAAGATGAGATAATGTACAAGTTTCTACTGATGGTAATGCAAATCTTTAAATTTGGCGTTTTTTAAACCTGTGGTAGTGAACATTAAGATAAATAAACTCTCTTCCCCTTAATTACTAAGCTACAAAGTTTACTCACATTACAAAGTTTTTTTCTGATACAAAGCTTTCATTTTATTTGAGTAGTAATTTCCATTAAAGTAATCAGCAATACTGCTTCTTACTTTAAAACCCTTCTGTTTTAGCACAGACTCCGACATAAGCCAAAGGGATCATGTTTTGTGTAGGAAGTTCGTGCTGCGGATGAGTCGCTGCTCCTTTGGGGTTGCGTGCAATAAAGTCATCCCCTGATCCAGTTATGAAGACAGTAACTTACGAATATGACTAAGTCGACTGTTTCTGGTTTCAAGTTTATTGGTGTGAAAAATTCTGAAAATGTGACATAAAATACCAAATACATTTTACTCAGTTACTCTTCTAGCACAAGTGGCGTAGTTAAAGTGTCGTTTATGAACATCTACGATTGCTTGTTTGTGCGTGTAGGGGTTTCATGACATGATTATCCAGTTTAAATGCTTCATCTCCCTACTACAACAAATGGTAGCATAATTTCAGAAGAAGGTAGGTTTTCAGGAGGTGGGAAAATAGTTCCTTCTTGAATCAATTTCCCCATTTTAGACTTATTAAAGAATCCAGCATCTCCTTCTTTGCCGTACGCTCCGACATCGATCAGTACAAAATTGCAGTTTGCGTCACCCATAGCAAACAATACAATGTAGAGAAGTTCTTAAATTTTGTGTAAAGGGGATCCTGAATGAGCTGGTGCAACTATCCTCACGTGTTTTCCGTTTATTGCAGATATACAATTTGGGAAATCCCAGTTGTCCCAGAATTCTTCGGCTTTCCTGTTTCCAATCAATCTCCGATGGTAGTGGCAAATGCACATGTTCTATTTTGTCCTTGACAACTCTCAAAAACGCCAGGGACAAACTTGGGAAAATGAAGATTTAGTGACCAGTGATCTAGTTAATGCCACCGAAACAGAAAATCCGGCCGTAACTTGAGGAAGAAAGATAAAAAACATGAACTGATAGTTGATCTATTGCAGGATAGGAAGGAAGAAAAAAACAAATTAGTGAAGGGTGTGGAAAAAATGACTGATATGGAAGAAAAGTACTACAAAAGAAAATGAAAATTACTTGTTTTTTTAAAGTATGGCCGCCCATTGTGAAACAAACTAGACAAGAAAAACCAAGCTATTGCAAGGAGCAAGGTTTTCAGAGTTGTCAGTGATTTGGGAACTGGCCAAATATACAGCTCCTTCCTCCGTATCTACCACACCATCCGGGTCCTCTTTAGCCTCTTGGACACCAGCACCGGCCTCCTTTGAATGTGATCAAATTTCGGGACAGTACATCACAGCAGTATGTGTGGATGGGTGATGGGTGATCACCTTTCAATGGTGACGGCAAGTTTAATTTCTGCTGTTATGGGTTCAGTTACCCTATTATACTGCTTCACAGGTATTTCCTCTCTCACCAATCCATGAAGAGTGAAGAACTGGTCCCGTGTGAGTCTAAAATACTCCTTAAATTTTCCCTCATTATCTATTAGGTGTTTCGTTATCAAAACATTATAAGCACCCACCGTTTAAAACAATTCACTACAGGAAACCGCGAGAAGAAAGAAGAGTAACAGCAATGTCGACATCCTCGTCCATTTCCTCGTCTGCGAAGAGCAATAACCTTGCCAAAAACATTCCTTCTCCGGTCCATATCAATGAAAACTACATTTTTTCAAAAGATGAAACTGGACGAGGGGAGAGTTTAAGTTGCGCGTTACGCTGCGTAAAATGACAAAATCCTAGGAAAACACTTTTGCGCTGCGCAGTATTTAAGTGCGCTTCAACAAAACACGCTGCGCACTTGGCCTTAATTACGTAGCACGCAGCAAGCCCAGTCGCGGAGCTAGGAAAACGTAGCTTCAGGCAAACATAAAACTGGTTTAGGCAATACAAACAGTACTGTCACAGCAAAACTCCACAGTTTTGTATTGTTAATATCAGCTTGGTTTTTAGTCTACGTTATAATTTCTTCCACGTAAGATAAAGTTGAAAGTCTTCACTAGAAAGTACTGCGATAGTTATAAATTTTTTTACTTAAGTGTTTTACATTTTATTCTAATAGTTTTAAAAGCAATGTCACTTAGTGAGTTTGAGAGAATCACGCTGCTTATGATGCGTGGGTATGGATATCTAGTTCGTCCCTATGAAGAAACAGCGCATTTGTTTAATGACTCTTTTCTTGATAGACCCCCAATTAGTAAGTCAACAGTGTTTAAGACAGTAAAAAGATTTTGAAGAAACAAGAACAGTCAAAGATCTCGAAAGAAGTGGCAGTAGCCTAAAATCGGCAACAAATGAACAAAAATCTTTTGGGACGGTACTCCAAAACATTTGTTGAAAATCCATCACCTCGGCCATAGTTGGTCTGCATGAAGATCTTGACAATGAGCACATACCACAAGTTCTGAATGTTTATACACACAAAAACAAGTATCAACCCATTGAAAGTAAACCCTAAACCAGAGAACTGGCAGAGGAATGATTTTTGATCGAAGGACTGACTTTTGGCGAAAAATGATGAGAAAGTGTGACGAAATTCAAAATTTTTTAAGTTCGATATTGTTTTTCTACATGATGAAGCAACATTCTTTTGTTATTGAACAAGTAATAGGCATAATTGCCGAGTTTACTACTGAGGGCCGATCCGATGATCCAAACCACACTGGAAGATTAGAAGGCCACACACGACAAAGCCTCAGTAAAGTGAATATGATCCCACACTGTAATAAAGATAACATTTGTAGGAACCGTTTGTGATAGATTGTAAATCTTAACAGTGGGCGAAATAAAATATCAATATGTTATAGACAAATAACATTTTGCCATCATGCGTGCTCTTCTTGGGGCATAAATATTTAATGCAGTAGTGGTTTACAGCAAGATGGAGTAGCCCGTCCCCATTCCAATTTGGCGGTGCGCAATCTGTTAGTGGATGGAAGTGTTTCCTAACCGTTGGATTGGCGCAGGGGTACCGTTTGAGTGGCCGGCTGAGGTCACCTGATCTTATCCACTCAGATATTCTTTTGTGGTGCTTTCTATAAAAGATAATGTGGTAAAAAACTAAACCAGCCAACATTGAGGAGCTTGAAATAATTTATTAGAAGAAGCAAGAAGAATTACACCCGAGATGCTTCAAAATTGACTGCAGTAGGTTTTTTAAATAATATGACGAGGCTCATTAGCCAACAAGAGTTTTCGGAGAGCAGTTTGAGCACCTCATTTAAAAGGTATGGTTATTTTTTTTATACATAGATAGATTTTAAATTTAATTTTCTTTTGGATAATTGTGTTTCCAATAAAATTCTTTTTTCAGTCAAAACGAGTTTACTTGAGACTGTTGAAATTGCGGAGAAATAATAATTAATCAAACGTTACTTATGAAATTTCAAACGTGCCTCTTACTCTGGATAGGAACAACCTTTTTAAAGTGCGGGTTGGTGCTGGAACTGAGTTCTCTTTACTCAACCTTTAATTTTTGATAACCAAACACAGGGCCTATTAGACCTTAATAAGATTTTCGTCCGACTCCTCACGGGCCGTCCCCCTGAAAATAAAAATGTCCCCACTGGTACCTCCAAAAACTAGGTTTCTTAAATACAAAAATTTAATTTGTATAAGTGGGAAGCCATACAAAAATTAGTGAAAGCGTTTTTCATTTATATTTCCACCCTGTAATATGTTTAACAAAGTAACAGCTGATTAAAATATTGTAAAAGGGCTCTTTCACTTAAAAACCATATGTGTTGCTGGCAATGCCGCATTCTTACGGATATGCAGCAGTAAACTAATTAGAGACCGATTGGGGCGAAATCCTGAATCGGGAGACCGGGATAAAAAAGGATACCTCATGTTTATCCTCTACCAGTTCTTAGCTAACCTTCCCTACCGAATTTTCAGGCCAAATCCGGTATTAGTCCGTTCTTGACTTATAAATAGAGTAATACTAACAGGACTTTCTTTTATATATATATATATATAATGACGTGCACACCTTTAACCTACCTTTCCTCCGACTTGTAACGAAACAAAATATTTTAATATAACATTATTTGTAAACGTTTAAGTTGACGTTGTTTGTTTTATACTCGTAATTAAGAGCCAGCTGCTGAGTAATCTATAGAATTGCGTTTAGTGTGTACGAACAAGATGTTCCAAATCTATATATTTTGATGAGAAGTTAAATCTGTTGAGAGAGAGTGCCTCTTTACAAAGTGAACGGAAAAGTATTTTCTGGCATTATATGTGTAACCTATTTAGCGACATATTATTGTAATTTTGTAAATCGCACTTTAACAAGATTATAAAAGCCTCTGATCAGTTTTTTTGTACATCTTTCTTTATTTAAATATTCTTGTTAATTAATATTATAAATGGGAAATTTTGGGTGTGGTTGGAAGTTATAATCCAATCAAAGAACACCTACTCAATTGATAGAGTTGAAATTTTGCATGAACTTAATTTAGACCGGGATAACATATGAGTTTAATTACGCTTCAAAGCTACATAATGGTACTGCTCCACTTCAAATGCAGATCATTTCAGAGAAAACCACATCTCTGAAGTTTTATCAACTCACTAAAAGTTAATATAAGGAGAAAAGAACGATGTCTATATACCATACCAGAGATATTGATCTTTAATTGGAGAAAATGTTGAACAAATTTGAAAATCAAGTTGCAGAACCTCTTGTAATTTTCCTGAAATTTCAACCAATACCTGAAACGAAAGTGCCTGATGCAATAAGTACTGCTAGACAAAAACCACCACTTTACATTTAGTTAGAGCCGCAGAAATAAAATACGCAAAACATTCAGGGAATCGTCAGAGTTTAAAGTTCATCAGACCAGTTCATTGATTTCTTTGCACCGAGAGTATAAATGCCAAAAGAAACTACTCTTAAGTTAAACTCACTCTAACTCAATACAATTGTAAATATTATACATTCAGAGTAAACGATTCCTACGAGAAAGTACAAGAGAAAATCGCAGTTGCATATAACTTGAGTAAGTGGGTTGGTTAAGTGAGTTTATATTCTTAATGACATGTGTGCATGAATAACTGACCTGGATAGAGTTCAATGCATTTGTGTTATATTAAACTGAATGGCAACAATTCCGATAATTTCTCGTAGTAACACTACAACAGGTAATACTACTACAGGTAATACTACAGATAATACTACGAGCTCGTATTGCCGTTCTCCGGTAGCGGCACGCTGTTTTCTCTGAATGATGTGTACTCCGATATCAGGACCCACTACAGATAATAACTACGAGCTCGTATTGCCGTTCTCGGTAGCGGCACGCTGTTTTCTCTGAATGATGTGTACTCCGATATCAGACCCACTACAGATAATACTACGAGCTCGTATTGCCGTTCTCGGTTAGCGGCACGCTGTTTTCTCTGGATGATGTGTACTCCGATATCAGACCCACTACAGATAATACTACGAGCTCGTATTGCCGTTCTCGGTAGCGGCACGCTGTTTTCTCTGAATGATGTGTACTCCGATATCAGACCCCGCCCAATCCTTTAAAGTGAGAAAGAAATTAATGAATTTAAAAGGGGATACTAATATAAAATGCAATGAAATGTTTCACATATATTAATTATTTTGATCTCATGATACTGGTATTATACGATTATATAACTACTAGCAACGACGAAATTTAGGTTATAACATACTAGTTGGTGTCCACGTAGTATTTATCATCTCCGCGCATATGGGACTATTTTACAACGTAGGACAAAGGTTTAAAATTGAGTTATACATAGGAACTCGTCTCAAATAAAAAAAAACCGTTTAACTTTAGAAACTTAAATTCTAATGTATCAGTGCTAAATGAAGTATTAAAAATTACAACCACCTGTCAATACTAATGGTTTAAAAATGTATAATCTGTATTCATTTTTACATGATAAATCTTGATACACGTTGCCATAGCAATAATAGAAGATTCGGAAAGGACCAGAAGGAAATGCATATCAAATATTCAGAAAATATAAAAGAGTAACAGGGCTGTTAAATGAAGGTTAAAAACCGTATTTAAAATCTGTATATACACGCGCGCGCGCGCGCGCACACACCACACATACACAATAATGACGTTTGTTAGTCTCACTAAAACTCGAGAACGGCTGGATCGATTTTGCTAATTTTTGGTTTCGATATATTTCTAGGAGTTCAAGGAAGGTTTAAAAGGTGAGAAAAATTAGAAAAGTTTCTTAGGAATATATAAAAAATTCAGGAAAATAATTATATTTACCACACGTAATCAAATGTTAACTCTCCCTAAACAGCTGTTGACCACTTTCAGCTGAAGATCACCGAAGTGCAAGATCCATTTTTTTCATTCAATGTTAGAAAATATTGAATAACAAATCAGTAGTCCTTATGCAGATTGCAAAGACAAAGTTACTATCTAGTGTTTATTTTAAATTAAAAAAATTAAATTTAAATGTTGTTTCTAAAAACTCACCTTGATGAACAATGCTGTGAATGTTTTTGCAATTAAGGTTATAAAAACCGGTGGTCTACCTTAAATATTTGAATGTAGTTAAAGGAAACCCAAATGGGATGGCACACTGTTCCCCTTAAACACAAGCAGAATACAAGCGACGGAAAGTAGATGCATTTTGGCTAAATTAGTTTTTAAGCTTAAGTGTGCACTAGATTTTCTTGATCGAGGTAAAAACTAATATTACGTTATAGTACCAAAAACAATGCATACCGCAATTGTAGAAGCTTTTTAAATCGAAGTATGTTTTTTGTTGATATTATATTTTTCTCGATCGGGGGTACAATACAAACTTAATTATTGCACTTGAAATACTGTAGTTTAGAATATTAATCTCAACAGACGGAAGTTGACAACTTTTTACCAAATTAGGTTTTCGAGACTTACATGTATATATTTATTCATACAACAAACCCAAAAATAGAACCAGTCAACATTTTATTTACGTTTTTGAATCTCTCAAACAATGTTACACTGAAATAATATGTACCTGATATGTCTACTTCATGTTTAAAAAAAATTGTACAGCCCCACTATATTACATCATAAATGCTTTCACTGAGATAACTATGCCCTTGGAATTTTGAAAAATTGCGTGTGTGAAGCAGCGGGTAACTGCTACTATAAAATAAAAGGAATTTTGATAGGAAAAGGAAGGTGTGGTTTAGTGTGACTCAAAGGAGCAGTCACTCAGATATTCTAACAAAAAATATAAAACTGTGGAAAACTGTTGCCGAGAAAGGGTTTGAAACAAAATCAAACATTGAACCAACTGACACGGTCATGTTCACGAGTGACTTGTCACAGCACACTGCCGCCGTCATCGCTAGTGTCGCGTCGTGACGTAAATACTGGAAATGTATTTTTGAACTAAAGTTTATTTACTGTAAGCCATAACTCTAATAAATTTTCAGATTGATTAACTAAAATGACAAAAATAAGACAATTTAATAATATTGTTAGGAGATGCATCATCCAAAACTTAGTAACCTTAGACACACTTAGGCTATAATATCACAGCTATCTGTCTATTTCAGTGGTCACATTAAAATGTACAGATTCAGTAAATACTCGTACTTGAAACCAATATGTATGATTTTTATAATTAAATTACAATCTTACGTCTGCTAGCCGTCACAATAAAGACAACTTATTGTTCAAGTTTCTGAAATTGAATTTGTAAAAGATTAGTCTTTTCGGCCCAATCGGAGATTTAAGTAAATTTTGTGGCAAAGAAATACGTATATTTTAGAAATATAGCATTCAAAACTAAATTTTACACAGACACATTTTTTTTTCTACGTCCATAAATAAGGGGAGTTGTATTCTTTGTTTTGTTTGAACGGCCATCATATTGGAAGGGGTTGGGTAAGCAGGTCAAAGAACTTAACCAATATATTTATAAGATACATTTTTGCACCTTGCTTCTTGATGGGGACTTTATTGGAAACGTTATTGTTTAGACAAGCCGCGTTATATGTAGCATATATATGTATGCAGTATATAGATTGTGTTATATTGTACAGCTGGGCAGAATCAGTTGATAGGCTTTGGTGTCTAATGTTTGTAACGGAGGGGGTTTATAATATTGCAAAACCGTTAAACACCGGACCAAAACAGTTGAGTGGGATAAAACCTAGTGTCCGAAAGGAACGGTAGATTCCAACTTCAGCTCAGACCCGCGTTTAGAGCATGATCAATTATCCGGACCAACATTGCGTTCACCTTTTCCAACTCGGAATCAAAAGGGGAGAGTCAGAAAATGGTTTAGGATGGCTGTACTTGTACCTAAGCTCTCCCTAAAAACAATTGCGGCTTGCTCAATCGATACGCGACGTGTACCTAACTTGCAATAAAATGAAATTGTATTCGTCTACTTAATTCTTTCAGATCGAATTATCTTCCGACAGCAAAATACTCTACCAAATAGAGTCCTATGTGCTGTATACAATTTATTAATCGTATTGTTGATGGCCCATCAATTTGTAAAAAATGCGTGGCAGAATGTAAGTAAAGGCAAGTAAAATAACATTGAAATCGGTAAGGATCTACTCCTACCTGAACGCGCTATAACCTAGAGAGTGTGCTAACCGTCTAGAGTAATTATGTGCTTTAGTACCGTATCCGTCCGCTGCAAGGCGCTTCCCATCGGACTGAAGCCGAAAACCCCGCGGTTTATAGTTCTGGCAAGAGCCCGATATGTGTTCTCGCTTTAGAGTACCACTAAGGGATGGGTTCGTACGTAACGGAAACAAAATCCTTAACACGTTATTTAAACGAAGATACTTCCTTAAAACACGGTTCATTATTTAATCCCTTGTAAAAATTAACACGTTACAAAGTGATGTTCCAAATTGTGTCTACGCTGTCACTATATACCTGCTGAAGACGTCTTATGTATCACTATTGTACGTTATGCTTACATAAGTATGCATAAACAGTTGTAATGGTATTTTATGTGGCAGTAAAAGATTAGCGTTGTACGTCAATTCGATTTACGAAAAATGAATGTTTTCCGTCGTTGCCAAAAATGAATTTACACCGGCCGTTCAAGGGGGTGTACACTAACAGATAAATCCTAGCCGTCAGAGCTGATAATAATAATTTATTCTGACACTGATGTCATGACCTTGGACCAATAATCGCTGACTGACCGCCTTTTTAACTGACAACAGCCTCATTTGATGTAACTAAAAAAATCTAGATATGCCCTCTCCCTATTCCCTGAAACTCTTTTGGCCCCCCCTCGGCATCACAAAGTGGCCACAAATCATTTTCCATAAAAATACGTCCTTTTAATAACTGGGACTATGAAAATTAGGTCTCCCACAGATGCTGATAACCCATTGAATAAGAGGACTGCCTATGAACATTTGACCACCGACGAACCAGCCCAAAATAACCATAAATTATTAGCTTTTAAGCCGTGAGAACAACAACACAAAGCTGCTTAGCCAGAAGGATGAAAGTAACGTTCAACCTCACTAATTGGAATTAAATAGTAAAAAAAACAAACTAGGTATGAAACTTAATTACTTTTTTACTGTTAAAATATATATTTAATATTTACAAGAGGCTCGTGACTTAATAATTATTATATTCAAGATTAGAACATTGCGGACAGAGCTCAAGGCAATGTGTCTCCGTGG
>NW_025783020.1:0-54339 GCF_021130785.1 Homalodisca vitripennis | reverse complement strand
AATATATTTATTTCCATCTTTTTCATTTATGTTACATAATAAGATGACAACTTGGAAAAGACAAATAACCACCATTAATTTGCCAGTATTCGGTGGTTATTTTGGTAATTTAATTATAACATAATTACAACTTAAATTAGTAGTCTTCCGTAATAAATTAACATTTTATTTTTTCGGCTTTCTGTAGCGCATACCAGCTAATAATAATAAAAATAAGTATGTAAGAGAACGAAAAAAAAACCATATTTAATAATTGCACCTATTTTACAGTTATATCACCGTTAAATGAGAAAATAATTGAAGAGCATCACATTAATAGATATACAAAATTGTATAACAATATAGATTAATACTAAAATTAGATCGTAAGCTAGGACAGTCAAAGTTAGGAAACAATAGACAGTAAAAATGCCTAAATCGTCAATATTATTGAGCCAAATTTTAAACTCTTTTTGAAAAACAATTTAAAAAATAGTAATTTGTTTTATATTATCAGGTATAAAGGATTGAAGCATTTTGGACCTAAGTATACAAATGTTTTTACAAAGAATGATCTGTTTACCTATGGTCTAACAAAAAAACGGCGGACTGTGCTTCGAGTTGGAATAAACAAATTTTCAGTTCCACTGTTGCCGCTCTTTTTGAAAAAATGCTTGAAGAACTTTAAACATAAAAAGGTTTTTTATAGGTAAAATTTGCAGATGTTTGAAAAGATAGTCAGTGTGTTCACGCTGTTTTTTTTAAAAAGCATTATTCTAACAAAGTGTTTTTGGGTCACAAAAAAGTTTATTAATTAAGTTATCATAAGCGCCACCCCAAAAACTGCAGCCCATATTGAAGGCGGGAGTTTATCAACGCGTAATACAGTGATCTTAAGCAAGTTATGTCACAGATATTTCTTAAGAAATAGAATGTTCGAATTGATTTCCTGATTTTCGGCGTGTAATTTATTTAATATGACTTTTCCATGTTATTTTGTTGTCAATTAAAATTCCAAGGTATTTAATTTCGGGTGTTTGTTGAATAACTTCGCAGGTACAATTTTGTACACCTAAACAATTGTTGTGGTACTTAAACTCATAGTCAAATTCAAAACCAGTCAAATCAAAGTTTAAAATTTTTGTTTTTGATGCATTTATTACCATTGCATTCCTGTTACACCAATTGTTCAGTAAAGCTAAGTCATGAATTATCGACTCTTTAATTGTAGCCCAGTTTTCAGACGAATACAAGAATGCAATATCATCGGCCAAATGCTATGATTTCTCCACGAAACTTTTCTAATAAGAGATCATTAATAAAGAAGTGAAAAGAGATCTGCCGATAGAACTGAGCCTTGAAGAAACGCCGATATTTACTAAATTTATGTCACTCAAAAACGTTGCGTATCCGAACTTATTGTTCTCTATTTTGAAGAAAAGTTAGAAAACCAATTTAGTGTAGGGCCTCTAATGCCGGTTACTTCTAGTTTTGTTAAAAAGATAATCATGACGGACTAAGTCAAACGGCTTTTCTGAAATCAATAAATAAGCCTGTTACTTTTTTGCCAGAATTTAAATTTGTATAAACCATATGCATAAGTTTTTCAATCGCGTCCTCTGTACTTTTACCTTTTTTAAAACCGAATTGATTGTTAGAAAAACAATTTTTTGAATAAAGAAAACTTTAAAATCTTGTTCTCATAAGTTTTTCCAGCAGTTTTCGAGGAAAATTGAGAGCAGTGTTGATTGGCCTATACTGCTCTAACAATTCGGATTTCCGCCCTTGAAAATTGGCACAACCTATTGATTTCTTTAAAACCGTAGGGAACACTACCGGTAGCAAAACTTATATTGATTAGTTTGGCTAAGGGGTCAGAAATGATTTAAAAGCGCCGTTTTTTTGTTTAGACCATAGGTTAAACAGATCATTCTTTGTAAAAAACATTTGTATACTTAGGTCCAAAAATGCTTCAATCTTTTACCTTGATAATATAAAACAAATTACTAGTTTTAAATTGTTTTCCAAAAAGGTTAAAATTTGGCTCAATAATATTGACGATTTAGGCATTTTACTGTCTATTGTTTCCTAACTTTGACTGTCTAGCTTACGATCCTAATTTAGTAATTAATCTATATCTATTGTTATATAAATTTTGTGTTATATATAACCTGTTATTGTTACAATCATTTCCATCCATTTATTACTGAATGGAGGCTCATAGAAACATTGCAACAATAACTTTTGGAGCTTCTTTACAAAATGAATAATTAAGAGAAGGAAGTTGCGTACCATTTACAAAATTGGAATTCGCCATAAAGAAGATGAGTTTACACTAAAAGAAGTAGTCACGTTGGGCTTTTTGCACTCAAACCTTCAAGACTGAGAGGCAACTTCTATGCTTCCACTTTTACTTCTCCTAAGTAATCTAAAAGTCTTCGTAAGTAATTACTTTAATCGGAGCTTAGACCAACTTGTGGGTGCACAAAGAAAGGGCTGATATTGATTTTCATGTTAGTATCCCACTTTCATATCCCACTTTCATCCGTGCCAGTGTGATTGTGTTTCTCGGGACTTGCATTCTCTGCAGTGACAACACCTGGACTATACTTCAAACAGCTTTTGGCTATGTTTGAATCCTTTTCTTTCCCTTCTTTTCTTCTTTCTGTTCTTTATTTGGTATTTACTAATACCTCCCTATACCAATTACAATCTGATAATGTATGGACTCTTTTAAAAACCATTAACGCTTGGTTAAAATAACTTGACAACTAGTATGCTGCCACTTCTTACAACTATTTATCAAAAATAAATTAAAACAAATATTATAAATTAAAAAAAAAAAAAGGTTTTAGTAGATTTGATGATGCATGTTAAGGCTAGGTGGAAATACAATTTCTAAAGGATGTGAGATAAATTTCTTAGATTTAAGTATTAAACTTGGCAGATACCAAGCGCTTTAAGGGGGGGTGTGTATACCAATTACATGGTATACTTTAAAATAAAAATAAAAATTTAATAAATAAATTTTATTTTAGAATTGTAAATGGATAGGGAATAAAAAAGTAAATTTATATTGTAATCCAGCGGCAGGCCACAACGCGCTGGGAATCTGGTCTAGACCTGACTTGATGGCAGTGAATGCTAAACAATAGTCTACAGTGGACTCAATCTTTTGTTAGGCGGCGAACCTGCGTTGAGAGTGATTCAAACAGGCCTGCAGGAACAGGAGCGTAGTCGGTGCAGGCCGAGAAAACACGCTCTGCTTCCATTCCGAGTTGAGAAGCGATAGAGTAAAGTCTTTAGTGCGAGTTTAAAAGTAGTGTCGGGCGTAGGATCCGTTGGTATAGATTATTTTAATACCGAACTCCAAGACCTTCACGACCAAAGAGCTAAGTACTTTTGACTGAATTATTAAATTTTTCTAAATTTGAAATTTGAAAATTTAAGAAGTGAATTAATTTGAAATTGGAATTGAAATTTGAAATTAACGATCAAATTCTGTTGAGTGTGGACTAATATATATCTAAATTGTAAAGGAGTTATTTATTTAAAGTCCAAACGTAAAAATTTAATTGAAAATTGTAGGGATTCTAGTTAAAATTAAGAGCTGCAGGTGCTGCACCATATCCTGTAGGAACTTGTGAAAAAAATTCCTGTTGAGAAACTGTTTAGATTTGTTTGAGAATTTTATTTTAAAGAAGTTTATTAATTTTTATTTTATTAGTTTTGAGAAGAAGCCTATTTATTTTATTTCATTACAAATTTATTCAAGATTATTATTTTATTTTATATTTTATACACACGTATTTGGAGGACAGTGAGTCCATGTTAAATCGAAAAGTGCCTTGCCTAAGGAAGTAGTAATTTTAAACTATTGTGCAAAACATTTCATTGGTGGAATACAAGGTTAATAATTTGAAATTTGGATTGATTTAATAAACCTGAATATTTCTAAAAAGGTGCAGTTTTAATTTCCACCAGTATCTACTTAAATCTTATGAGTTCGAGAATATTTAAGGTCATCATAATAAAAACAAAAAATTTTGTATATTAACATTTAGTATACAAATAAGTGCGCCACTCTGCTTTATTCTGGTGAACCTTAATAAAATTGAACTTAGTGGTTGTTCATTAATAAGTGGCTTGGATACTGGAAATTTATAAAGTGTTTAATATTAAACTTTTAAAATGGCACTTAAGGGTGGACTTGTTAACCAAGGAGGAATTGGACTATGAAATTAGGTTAAGAGGTGTGGAAGTGTCTCCTAGTCTTAAAGTGATAGATTTAAGGAAAAAGTTACGGCAGTTAATAAGTCTTGATGTAAATAGTAATTATTTGAACCTGAGTGGAAAGGTCGCTTTCAAGGAGGAATGGGATAAAATTAAGTTAGAAACCCAAGTATTAGGAAGTAGGACTGGAGGAATCCATTGAACAGGGACTAACATTGGACATAGTTAGGTGTGAAACAAAAATAAATCATTGGTAGCGCCGACTAACTAACTTAAGTAAATTGTTTAAAATCGAAGAAAAGGATATAGCTAAACATGTTGAAAACCGGAATAGTATATTAAGTGAATTGTTGTTAAAAATAAAAAAAAACTTAAAAATTGACAAGGAAACATCTGATAACTTGGTGCGTAAGTTATCTGATTCCAATCTGGAAATAGAAGGTGAGCTGGAAGAGGCTAGTAAACCGGAAGTGAAAGATAAGTCTGGTCTAAATATGAGAGATGAGGTGTTTGTTTCGGGGACGGCCACATTTAAGTTATAATAAACTTACCGAACCCCATTGAGCGTTATTTGAAAGAGTTAAAAAATCTGCGATGGATTAAATGTTGAAGAATTATTAGAATTCTTTAAAATAATCTTGAAACTTAAAAAGGAAACTAGATGTACGGAAGAGGATATTATGGAGATTGCGATTTCACATAGTCAGGGAGCTCTTTTGTCGAAACTATTAGAAATAAAACAGGACAATGTCACGGTCAAATTAATGCTTGAAATATTATTGAATTATTTCGTGCCATATCATCAGCGTGAACTTTGAAATTTGAAAAGGTGCACCGTCCCCAAAGATATAATGAAAGCTTATCCAACTACATTATAGACATTAAGGAATCAGTAGAAGTACTTTGTTGTAATATAAATGAAAGGGATGTTGTGGAATTAATTAAGGTGGGAATTAATCCTGAAACCAGAAATAAACTAGTGTTTATGGGAAATCCGAGCACATATTCCGAACTGGATGAGATGTGTATAAGGGCGAATAATGTAGGTTATGCTGACAACGTGAGGAAAACAGGGAATAATTTGAATGTGAATAGGAAGTATAATGTACCGGTTAACAGCATCAGGACGAGGCAAGAAACAATAACTTGTTATAAATGTAATAGACCTGGTCATTATGCTTATCAGTGCCGGGAGGTAAACAGGAAACCTGTTGTAAACCAGCGGAGACCTATTGTAAACCACACTCCAGCTATAAAAAACCCCGAAAATGTAGGTCGTAATGTACAGGAGTCAAAAAACTAGTTAGTAGGGAAAGTTCGAACAATGAGTTAAGGAAGGGCGAACTTTCCCGGTTACCTAAAATTGTGTCCAACAAAAATTCACATGAATTATCTGCTAAATTAAATCATACTTGGCAAAAGAAAAATTCGGAAAATATCAGTTCATTGCCCAGCTTAGAAATAGATTTTGGCAAGAATATATCATTAAATGTATTATTAGATACTGGTAGTAGTATAAATATAATAAGTGATAGACTGTATAAACTATTATTAGAGAATAAGATTGTAAAGTGTTACCAGTTATCTAACCTGACATGTATGAGTGCTGAAAATAAAAAAATGTCCGTAATCGGCAGTGTAAATATAAAAATAAAAATAGATATGTTCACCCTGGAAAGTGGAATTTGTTATAGTGAAGGACTTAGCTCAAAAGGCAATTTTAGGAGCGAACTTTATAAAACATTCTGGTTTGTTAATAGACTTGAAAAATAATTGTTGTCGATTTGACTTTAATATAGAAAAGTGTATAAAAATTTGTGCAAAATATTACAGTAGCGTGTATGAACACCAATCACACTTATAAAATAGGATGCGAAGAGGCCAGTAATGAAATAATAAAAATTATAAAGGGAATTTCCAACGGTATTTACCGACAAAATTGGTAAAACTCTAGATTATGAGTATAAATTAAAAGTTAAAGATCATGAAACCCGTAAAACTTAGACCATATCCATTGAATCCACCTAAACAATTAAAAATAAAAAAAATTATTGACGAATTATTCGAACAGGACATTATTCAACCAAGTGTGAGTCAGTACTCGAGTCCAGCCTTTTTAGTAGGTAAGGAAGATGGAAAATCGGAAAGATTAGTAGTTAATTACAAGGAGTTAAACAAGAAGTTGGAAGGAGTGAGTTATCCTATAGGCGACATGCACGAACTATATTACCATTTGAAGGGAAACAATTATTACTCAGTAATAGACTTAACCAAAAGTTTTTATCAAATAAGTTTAGCGAAGGAAAGCCAGGAGTTAACTACGTTCTCGGTACCTTTCGGAAGTTACAGCTTTAAACGAATTCCTTTTGGATTATTAATTGGAAGTGGGGTATTGTCGTCATATATGAATATAAAATCTTAGGAGAATTGAGATTTACTTGCACTCTCGCCTTTTTGGACGATATTATTGTGTATTCGAAGACATTGGAGGAAACATTATATGCATTTGAAACAAGTGTTAGAGTGTTTAAAGAAAAATAATCTTACTGTGAATCCGGAGAAAGTAAAATTTTGTTATAATGAAAATTAAATTTCTGGGACATTTGGTTTCCAAAGACACTATAAGAATGGACCCTGACCGTACACGGACGTTATTAGAATCTCCGAGGCCCCGGGACAAGAAAGGTATTGCGAGATTCATAGGGATGACTAGTTATTTCTCTAAATTTATTCCAAATTATGCGGAAATAGCTCATCCACTCAATGAAATGAGGAAGAAGTCGTCCAAATTTGTGTGGGACCAAAAATGTCAGGAATCGTTCGATAAACTGAAACGAGCGGTTACCCGTCCCCCCGTGTTTAGCCATCCCTGACTTCAACAAGGAGTTCACAGTCCAATGCGACGCGAGTGATAAGGCCCTCGGTTCCTGTTTATTACAGGAAGCGGACAATGGACATTTAAAACCGGTGGCCTATTATTCGAGAAAATTTAACGAAAGTGAGGTGAAACTTACTACCTATCAAAAGGAAGCTTTGGCAGTTGTCTGTTCAATAAATAAATTCCGTAATTTCCTAGAAATGAGACCATTCAACTTAGTGACCGACAACTCAGCATTGGCTTGGGTATTGTCCCACTTTCGTAAGTTAGGAAAATTAGGGCGCTGGGTGGAGGTTATATTGTCTCTACCATTTAAAATTACGCATGTTAAAGGTAATCAGAACCCAGTAGCGGACTATTTATCTAGATTATTTCAAGATAGTGAAGTTGACCACAATGTGTTACATGAACTAGAAAAATTAGTGAATAAGGACAAGATGAATGATAACTCTATAAAAATGAACAATGAAACTGTAAATAATAAAGGACTTAGTAATAAGAGAGGAAAACAGTGTCTATAAAATAGTATAAGTACGATGCCTTTTTAGCTTTATGGACTTAAAAAACGCATCAGAAGCAGGATGTAAATATAACTAAAATTATGGAGGGTGTATTGAACTATACCAATAGTGATGTTTACAGTGTGGAAAAAGGGGTGTTATTTTATGTGAACAATAAAAACAATTCTAAAAGGATCTATTTACCTGAGCACTTATTCAAAGTCGTATACGAGTATTATCACAACTCATTGTCTGGCTGTCACTTCGGCATTTTAAAAACACAACAGAAAATAAATGAAAGGTTTTATCACCCTAAACTAAATGATTATGTGAAAAATAATGTAAAATGTTGTGAAGTGTGTTTGAAAGCAAAAAGTAGCAACTGGAGGGACCAAGGACCTTTGAACAGCAATCTGAGCAGTCGTCCAATGCAGAAGTTATATATGGATATTTATGGGCCATTACCTGCGTCTTCCAATCGAATGCAATACATCCTGATAGCTGTAGATGACTTCACCAAATATAATTGGATAATGCCACTCAGGAAATGCACCTCAGGTAATGTAATTAATGCATTAGAAAATAATATTTTCAAAAATTTTTCTTTGCCTGAAGAATTCGTGACGGATAATGGAACATATTTTGTCAGCGAGGAGTTCAAAAATTATTTGTTTAATTTGGGCATAAAACAAAGGACCATTATACCTTATACTCCTCAAGGAAATAAAAGTGAAAGGCAAATTCGAAATTTAAATCAAATTCTGACAGCTTATTATCATGACTGTAAAAAGAATTGGGACAAGGATTTGTACCATGTGCAAATGGCCCTAAATACTTGTCACAATGAAAGCATAAAGTCGTCTGCATTTGAATTGATGTTCAGTTTCAAAGCAAATGATGGTTTGTCACTAAAATGGCAAATTAAAGATATTTGTGATGAAAAATGGAGCAAAGATAAGAATGCAAAGATGGTTGAAGCTATTCAAAATTTAAAAAGACAAAATGAGCTGAATTCGAGAAGAAACCGATACAACCGAAATCACAGGCAATTAAAAATGTATGATGTAGTCTATTGTAGAATTACAAATCAGCGATATAAGCTAGATCTGAAATATGAAGGACCATTCAGAATAATTTCAATTATTAGCTCCAACTCATATGTGGTTCAAAATTTAAAAGAATTTGAATGAATTCCGTAGAATACACTTGCAGGATGTGAAACCCACTGGGGAAAGAAGAATGCATATTTAAATATAACAAAAAACAATATAATTACCGAGGGGTAAATAATTTTGAATTACAAAATAAAAAAAAAGAACTGATTAAAAATTATGACGAATTAAATTAGTTGTAAGAATGAAGAAAAACTATATTGGATGTACGCTGTATGTATGTATGTTTGATTTGAGAAATTTCAGTGACAAGGAAGATTAAATTAAAAATATATTGAACAATTGAGGAAATTCTACAGCCCTGTTAAATTGTAAATATTAACTTGAATTGTAATGTTGTAAAAATGTATTTTAAACTTGAAGAAACCTCAAGAGGAATAAAAAGTTTATGATTTAGAAAAAAAGGGCACAGGTGAAGTAAACAGTTGCGATAACTACATGGTTTGGGAGAGGAGGAGTGTATTAAAACAATTCAGTATTTATTTTCTGAATAATGCACAAATCCGAAACTCATGGTCCGTAATTAATGTTATTAACATGTGTTATTTATGTTTGTATGTAAATTAATAACTAACACGGAATGTTGGAATATTAATTTAAACTTGTTAGTTTGATAAAATTTATGCCAAGGAAGAGGGGAACAGAAGAAAAAAGACTGTTATTTCTATGATAAACAACGGTATAGGTAAAAATAATAAAATAAGAACTGACACCCCCGTCTGGGGATATGTTTTAATTCTATATGAAAGCTGCGACAAACCAGTGAATGGGCGACGAGCCAACACACACAGCCGTGCAGGGCAAAAGTTCCAAGGACGACCCAACTAATTACGGACCGGACCTGCAATAAACATCCCACAACAACAACCACCGACTACCTCGTTCTACCCATTGTGAAGGATTATCTGGATGGACTATCTTTATGGTAGGACTTAGAATTGTAAAAAGGTAGGTGGCATTTGGACTCTTAATATTTGC
Source organism: Homalodisca vitripennis (assembly GCF_021130785.1). Classification (NCBI taxonomy): domain Eukaryota; kingdom Metazoa; phylum Arthropoda; class Insecta; order Hemiptera; family Cicadellidae; genus Homalodisca; species Homalodisca vitripennis. The sequence continues at coordinate 44,599 of NW_025783020.1, read as the reverse complement.
CATAGTTTAGGTCAAGGTTTCTATTGGGGAGTTTAATTGATAAGTTTTCAAAAAACAATCTGATAATGTATGGACTCTTTTAAAAACCATTAACGCTTGGTTAAAATAACTTGACAACTAGTATGCTGCCACTTCTTACAACTATTTATCAAAAATAAATTAAAACAAATATTATAAATTAAAAAAAAAAAGGTTTTGTAGATTTGATGATGCATGTTAAGGCTAGGTGGAAATACAATTTCTAAAGGATGTGAGATAAATTTCTTAGATTTAAGTATTAAACTTGGCAGATACCAAGCGCTTTAAGGGGGGGTGTGTATACCAATTTACATGGTATACTTTAAATAAAAATAAAAATTTAATAAATAAAATTTTATTTTAGAATTGTAAATGGATAGGGAATAAAAAAGTAAATTTATATTGTAATCCAGCGGCAGGCACAACGCGCTGGGAATCTGGTCTAGACCTGACTTGATGGCAGTGAATGCTAAACAATAGTCTACAGTGGACTCAATCTTTTGTTAGGCGGCGAACCTGCGTTGAGAGTGATTCAAACAGGCCTGCAGGAACAGGAGCGTAGTCGGTGCAGGCCGAGAAAACACGCTCTGCTTCCATTCCGAGTTGAGAAGCGATAGAGTAAAGTCTTTAGTGCGAGTTTAAAAGTAGTGTCGGGCGTAGGATCCGTTGGTATAGATTATTTTAATACCGAACTCCAAGACCTTCACGACCAAAGAGCTAAGTACTTTTGACTGAATTATTAAATTTTTTCTAAATTTGAAATTTGAAAATTTAAGAAGTGAATTAATTTGAAATTGGAATTGAAATTTGAAATTAACGATCAAATTCTGTTGAGTGTGGACTAATATATATCTAAATTGTAAAGGAGTTATTTATTTAAAGTCAAACGTAAAAATTTAATTGAAATTGTAGGGATTCTAGTTAAAATTAAGAGCTGCAGGTGCTGCACCATATCCTGTAGGAACTTGTGAAAAATTCCTGTTGAGAACTGTTTAGATTTGTTTGAGAATTTTATTTTAAAGAAGTTTATAATTTTTATTTTATTAGTTTTGAGAAGAAGCCTATTTATTTTATTTCATACAAATTTATTCAAGATTATTATTTTATTTTATATTTTATACACACGTATTTGGAGGACAGTGAGTCCATGTTAAATCGAAAGTGCCTTGCCTAAGGAAGTAGTAATTTTAAACTATTGTGCAAAACATTTCATTGGTGGAATACAAGGTTAATAATTGAAATTTGGATTGATTTAATAAACCTGAATATTTCTAAAAAAGGTGCAGTTTTAATTTCCACCAGTATCTACTTAAATCTTATGAGTTCGAGAATATTTAAGGTCATCATAATAAAAACAAAAAATGTTGTATATTAACATTTAGTATACTCCCCCACCTGACGAAGAGGATAGATTCCAATCCTCGAAACGTTGTGTTATACCTTTTGTAACCATAACCATATCAAAAGTCCAAAATCATTTTATCCTGCCAATTTGTACAATATGTTACAAACCCAACATCTCAACGTGGCCTTTAGGCCGCCGATTAAGGTACCAAAAGTGAAGTTACATCAATGATATCCCAGACAGTCTCAACAGTACAGGTATGTTTAACAGGTGACAGTAAGCGGATTAGATTTCCACAACCTTCGCGCCTCCCTGGAGGAGTGGAACAGGGCAGTAGGCTACATGTACAATCAGTGCCCAATCGATAGGTCCCAGTCGCTGTATGATGGTCCACTACGAGCAGCTGGTGTTGCATCCAGCCCGCTGGATGAAAGAGGTATTGGAATTTCTCGAAGTGCCTTGGAACGAGAAGGTGCTCCATCATGAGAGTCAAATTAACAAGTCTGGGGGCATATCATTGTCTAGGTAAGGGAGTAGAAAGGTAGTTAACTATTATATAACGGAACTATTGGTAAGAGACCAAGAAGACCGTAGCGTTTATAGCTCAATTTGTGCCTAATACTGGAGAAAGGAGAGATCAATCTCAAAATCCATTATACATTTAGAATTTGTTACATCAATATAAGATTTTATAATTTGTACTATTCTATTTTTTTATAGAAAACGGAATCACTGAACACGTTGAAGGTTTTGATTTTTAAAAGTATCGTCCTAAAATTACAAAGGAATTCCTTTGTTTAAGAGAGACGCTTTAAAAGCACCATCAGACTTTTTACTAACAGTCTAACGATTAAGTGGCATATTCTTTGGATATTACAATGAATTGTCCAGTATAATTAGTGAAGAGTATAACGGTGTATTTTCATGAAGGCGTATGGACGAAAATCTGAAATTGAGCCCTTCAGATGATTGAAACCTTTATATTAAATCCGTTTAAAAACTCGTAAAATTTCAAAATTATATTATAGTATACATGCTATGCCGAAAACTACGAAATTCTTGGACTCTTCTCAAATATTTCTATACCTGGGTATTGTTTGTTAGATAGTAATAGCTCCAGCCATGTTAACAGTAATCCGTCTCTTATACATGTTTCCTGTTTCTTTATCATACATCCTCTAATTCACCAAAGGGCAGCTAAAGGGTTCACCTTTTACATACCCCATCTAAGAGTTTCTAGAATACGTATCCGTTATGTTTAACCTCGTAAAATGTCTAAATTTCCAACGATGATTCTAGAGGATCCAGGTTAGATTTGTATGGATGTTACGATTTTTGATGGACGTGAACTGAATATCATTGATATATTATTGCCTGAAATTCATTTCTCTTAACCTGTAACAGTTTCGACCAAGAAGACTGATTAGCCTCGTCGTTAACTTTAGTGATTTCGTCAATAACTGAATTGTTCTCGTCCAATTTAATTTAACTTCTTCTACTGGCACATTATCTTTAAAAAACCTAACTATTAACAATCTACAGCCATTTGGGTTACATTAATACACGTAGATTTTAATGACAAACTCCTATTGAATTTATATATTTCTCTTTTCCATATCTTTTCCCAAAATTCATCCAAAGTGATTACTAAGTTATATACAATTATTATAAATACATGTGGTGTAGCTAGACAGACAGTGCAACACTAGTTTAACCTATCTCATTAAATTTTAACTCATATAACAACTATTATTCATATTCTTATAATATCCATTAAACAATTATATTCATTATCGGTCATTGTTGTAATAATGTATGGTTTTTTAATAAGTATTGAAATTATAGTACTAAAAATTATACTTACCATTTTTAAATTTTTTATAAAATTTACATTAAATTATAAAACATATTGTTGCTGAAATTAGTACATATAGAAATCCATTTTTCAATTTTAGGAGTTTGTTATTATTAACTAATTATTCGTATCGTAATTTTTTAAGAAAAAAATTACCACACTCAAGTCCGTTTGCCACACTGGAGACATTGGTTAGTTCGCAATGATATTTAACAAATAATGCAATAAAATATAGAGAATCGGTTTAGATGCTAGAACTCGAGAGGAAATGGACTATACTAATCTCTAAATATCTTTACAGGCTGGAGAAATCTTCTGACCAAATCATCAAACCAATCAACACCGAGCCTCTGGACAAGTGGGTCGGGTTCTATCCTCAGGATGTTGTGGATGATATGGACAAAATTGCCCCGATGTTGTTTAAAACTTGGTTACGACCCTAAAGCCAATCCGCCCAACTATGGAGTTCCGGACGGATTTGTTCTCCACAACACCAAACTGGTCCTTCAACAAATTACGTTTTGGAAACAAAAGGCGAAACAATTGCACATTAAAACTGCAATGGCACATGAATAAGAAAATCATGATTAAAAAAAAATATTGTTTACTCTTTCTTACGACCCAACATATTAAATTTATAACTATCAATCCCATATATGACTACCAGAATCCCGTTGGAGACTTTTGGCTTTGTGTGACCAATGAACTCTTCAATCGGGATTATAGCGAGACCATAGAGTATAAAAACAAATAAATTGAGACGTCCGACACATTATCTTGTAAGATCATTCCCAAAATTCTTTGTTTTATACATACTAAGTTAAAGAGCCGCGTTTGAGTCCCGGCGGAACAAGTAATTTTTGTAATTCAATTTTTATTAAATCAGGCTTTGCCGTTTATACAAACTGAATGAATGTTAAAAGTCGTTTGACAGATATTTGATCTTCCTCGGCAAAGCTCTGTAACTGACTACAATTTGAAAAAAACAATCGAGCTCAGTAAACCCATAACGATTTCAAATGAAATCACAAAGCAATGCACCAGACACACAGTGCAATCTTTTATTTCAGAAAACCATCGAGGGTTTAGTAGGTCTATGAATTGGACTATAAAAAGAAGAGATTTAGCGAACTGAGATTGGAAAGCAAAAGGAAAACAATACTGTATGAACTTTCCATAAAGGCTATTCATACATTTGAAGAACTAATGCAATTGATTATGGATCCTTCCTTCCATAATCAACAAAGCTAATACGGAGAGTGTAAGCAAATACAGCGAACTGGTTATCCTACAAGGTAAGCATACATTTCATAGTTGGGAATTTGTTTGACGTAAGCATTAGATTTAGCACCAATGTTGGTCTAGTGAAGAGTAAAAACATACTCGTAAGGAAGATAAGTTTTTTCATTCTACTATCCTTTATACCGAAGTAGATTGGCGGTAGTAAAAGTTGGTTAAAGTAGGCTTCTTTAGCCTACACACACACACACACACACACACACACACACACACACACACACACACACACACACACACACACACACACACACACACACACACATATATATATATATATATATATATATATATATATATAGCGATGAGACAAACTGAACTAGTTTTCTTGATTAGGACAGGAATTTAAATTCTACTGTGTATGTGAATGCAATTCCTTAAGTATTTTTCCTTAAACACGCGCAACAATTGAAGTAAGAGTCAATCGCAAGTACCTCACCTTTGAACCATCACAATGGAATAATATTTTCTTGGTACAAGCCTATTTCTAAGTATTGTCCTACTTAACCCTAGAGCTGGCAATCACTTTTTCATCACGACAGGCCATTTTTATATCCGTACTTTAACATTTTGTAAAACACAAATTTTAACTATATACTATATTATGTGTAATAATTTTTTCAGGAGAATGTAGAGATAATTATAGTATTAAAAACATTATGCATTAAGGTCATAAAACATTAAAACATATGATCACACTAAAATTTTATTTGTGGTGGGATTACACCTTGTAAAGTGTGATAGTATAGATAATAAATACTAGAATCTGAGATAGCCAATTTATTCTTCGTTTTATCTAATCTCAGAAAATGTATAATGGTATCCAGGTTCTCTTCAAGAAAAATTAAATATATTGTAAGAAACCGCAAATACGAGTACACGGAAGGCTAAATGTGTTACTGTGGTACCCATCATTTTCAAAAATTAAAACAAAAAAAGTAAAGTTTGATATGGAAATATTTTACTAATTATGTTATGTTTACAATGAATAAACACTAATTTTTAACTTTTGCTGAAACATTGGCTTAACCTGGGGTTACAGAAAGCACAAAGGGAAACCTAGGTGTCGCTGTCAAGGCCTAGGTTGTTTGAGTCTAACAGATGAACAAGTTCTCTAATGACAAAAATCACCAACATTTTGAGACATTTTGGAAATGAGAGCTTACAACAAAGCTATAAACAAACATAATAAACCATACCTATGATATTATCACTAACATTGTAACTTTCACTGCACTGCATAATAACCAAGATTGACCTAGGCTTACCAATTACAGCTGTTCCGAGTTAGCGAAAAAGACAGGAGGTCTCGGAAGCGCGCCCCTCCCAAACTCGGAGCAAATCATAAAAAAAAACAATCACATGCCACTAGTGGGAAGAGACAAAAACGAGACAAGATTTCGAGTACAAGAAATATAATTAGTAGGTGGCAAACATTTCCATGCAAAATACAATTATGCAGCACCACGGTGCACCGCGTAACTTAAAAACTAAATAACAACAATAAATATAATTCCAATAATGACAATAACATAATAAATAAATAATATAATAATAACACAATAAATAGAAATTTGGTCTATAAATAACATATATCAGGTACGGCGGTGGTAAATATAAAATTTTTAACAGGTAAATTTTTTATGAACTGAGGGGAGGAAAAAGGTTGTAGAATTTCTAGGCCCACTATTTTTGAAAAGTAATTTTGTTTTCAAGTTTGTAGCCGAAATTAAAAAAAAATATATTTAAAGCCAATTTTCGAAGGAGGCGGGGGCTTAGTTGCCTCCACGAATCCGAATTAAAGATGAAATCCTCCCCTTCAGGTCATGTAAACTAACTAAATAAATACTGGCTAGGTACTGGCCCTCCTCCAGATCTAACATCTGGCAGCGCTCCCTGCACCCCAGTCCTCGCAAGTTCAGTATAAGAAGTAAAAAAAAACATTTTTAATCCAACCTTGTTACAGAAGAAATGAATGGGAGCACTACACTCCGGTTGGATGCCGATCCAATAGCGCTGGCAGGGCGCGGGCATTCAATTTTTCAGTTGTTCGGGCAGACTCGCCGCACCAGTCCCGCTGACGGCACTCACGGGGACCCTGCCGAAAGTAGTGGAGTTAGCCAGCCATGGGGAAACGGGAAGAGCAGAGAACAACCAGAAACACAGTCGCTTCTCCGAACGTCTGACCGCTCCGAACAGTAGCCGGTGCCGGTGAACAGCTGGTCGGTAAACTAGTCAAGGTCAACCAGCTGATCTCGACCAATCAGTCCAACCAGGCAGAAAATCAATACTTGACGGAGTGACTCCCCCACCGACTGATAAGAGTGGCCGAGGTTGGAAAAGTAAGACAAAAATAAATTGTCCAAACTGAGCCCCGGCTCAACCTCCCCCACTAAAAGGGTGCAACCCGAAACAAAACCTCTCCCCCACTGAAAGAAGAACCAACAAGCTCTGGCACAGGAAACGGGAAGTCGAGAACCCTAACAGGAAACGAAGTCCTGAGCAGGAGGCAGACAAAACACGATCCTCCTGAAAAATTTTGAGAGGCGCCTCTCTTGGAGAAAGAAGAAAACAGAAAGAGAGTAAAACGACACCACAGGGAAAACCAGGGGTGATCAGTCCCCGGACACCCCCGCAGCCGCACCAGTATCCAGAGCATGACCAGAGGTATCACCACGGAAGGCCTTCAGATGAGAAACGTGGGCCTTCCGCCACAACCTCCCCGATACGGGATCAACCAACTCAGCAGTAACTGGGGAGAGAAAACGAAGAATCCGGTGAGGACCTGTCCACCGATAGCAAAGTTTGGCTGCCCGTTTATCCACGGCCGAACTGACCGGAATGGGCCTTACAAAAGACAAGATCCCCCACCTGGAAGGGGTTAGCAATACGTCCCTTATTGAATTTTCTCCTCACCCTTTCCCTAGACTGTAGGAGCTTAACCCTGACTGCTTCCCAAGTGTCACTCACATTGGGAGTACCAGGCACTGGTAGAAGACTATCCAGACTCCAGAGATTAGACAAGGGATCAGAAGGAGGACGACTAAACATGACCTGGAAAGGCGTGGAATCATGACTTTCGTGAAGAGCAGAATAGAAGGCTAACTGAAGCCAGCTCAGGTTTTCATCCCAGGTAGTTTGTTTCTCAGCGTGATAAGCGATGAGGGCGGCTCTGAGATTGCGGTTGAACCGCTCAGCATGAGAAGGCTGGGGGTAGTAAGGAGATGTCGTAACATGTTTGATTCCATGCCCAAAACAGAAGCGATGAAACTCCCTCGACACGAATTGTGTGCCGTTGTCTGAGACGAAGGTGGCGGGCACTCCAAAATTCTGTAGAAGGCGGGACTTGAGTGCCTTGACGGTGAGCGACGCCGTGGCACTCCTAAGAGGAATCAACCAGCAAAACTTAGAGAAAGCATCCACAGCGACAAGCAGGGAGGTGTTCCCTGACTTGCTACGGGGAAAGGGTCCCACATAGTCAATGAACACCTTTTCAAGAGGCCGCTCCGCCACCTCGGAGGAAAGAAGTCCTAATTTGGTATTTTGTGCAGGTTTACTGACCGAGCAAAGATGACAAGCTCGTACTCTACCAGCAATGTCTCTGTCCATACTCTTCCAGATAAACTTATCTCTGATTTTAGCGATGGTCTTGTGAATACCTAAATGACCGCCCACGGGAGAGAAACATGAAAGTAGGAAAAGACCATCGGTATGAGGGCACTCGGCAGAACAATCTTGGGACCACCTCCGCGTCGGGCACGACAGCAGAGGACACCCTTGGACAAGAAGTAAGGAGAGTGGGCTTCTCCCTCCTGGAGCTCACCAATGATGTTTGACAACTCGGGGTCTTGAAGTTGGTGAGAGCCAAAACTCTCAAAGGCAGCAGGGAAAATCCAACATCACAGTCCCACACAACGGTGCTTGAGAATCAACAGGATCGCTGGGTAGATGATACATTCTAGAAAGAGCATCGGCGACGACGTTTTGGGTGCCGCGAATGTGCTGCACCCTGAATTTAAAGGCCGCAATTTTGACAACCCAGCGACCAATCTTCCCGAGTTGTCGAGGATGGGCCAATAGCCAGGAAAGAGCCTGATTGTCAGTTTCCAGCAGAAATTCGGAATGCTCTAGGAACCTCCGAAACTTATCCATGCCGAAAACGACCTCCAGACACTCCAGCTCATAAATAGAAGATTTCTTTTCCTGAAGGGTCAAAGTCCTAGATGCAAAAAGCTATAGGTTGCCGAGCACCGTCGAATTCTTGAGAAAGCACAGCTCCTACAGCACAGGATGAGGAGTCAGTCTGCAAGATGAAGGGCCTACTAAAGTCCGGTATTCGCAGCACAGGAGGTTGGATAATTGCCTCCTTAAGCAGTTGAAAAGCACGTTCTTGATCTTCACCCCAAACGAACTTTGCGTCTTTCCTTCTTAAGGCGTTCAGAGGGGCGGCCACCTCGGCAAAGTCAGGAATAAACCTACGGTAGAAATTAACCATGCCTATGAATCTGGCAATACCCTTGGCATCCTTCGGAGGAGGGAAATCCCGAATGCCTTGGGTCCTGGCAGGGTCTATAGATACACCCCTAGACGACACGAGGTGACCGAGAAACGATATTTCAGACTTGGCGTAAGACACCTTCTCCGGATTGACTGTAAGGCCAGCCCTACCCAACCTAACCAAGACCTCCTCAAGATGTTTAACGTGTTCCGTGAAAGACTCACTGTAGACCAGAAGGTCATCAAGATAATTAAAGACATACCTGAACTTCACATCGTGGAAGATGGAGTCGAGCAACCTAGTTAACGTTTGGGCCCCCACAGCTAGCCCCATAGGCACAGATCGGTACTGATACAAATTCCACGGAACACAGAAGGCCGTGAGAGGACGTGATTCCTTCTTCAACGGAATCTGATGATATGCTTGGTTCAAATCAAATATAGTGAAAAATTTGGCCTTACCGAACCAATCAAAAGCAGAATGGAGATCGGGGAGAGGCACTGAGTCTATTTCAATTTTGGCATTAAGTTTTCTTAGGTCAACCACCATACGATGTTTTCCATTAGGCTTTGGAACCAAGAACGCTGGACTGGCATACGATGAGTTTGAGGGCTCAATAACTCCTTGATCCAAGAGATCCTTGATGATACCACGCATAACCTCCATCTTTGGAGGAGCCAACTTGTATGGGTGGGAGCGTACTGGCTGAGTGTCAGTCAGACGAATCTCATATTCAATAAGATGGGTAGAACCGAGCTTGGGTGTGAGAACCTCCGGAAATCTTGAGCAAAGCTCACGGAGAACCCCAGCTTGCTCCTCATCCAAGTGACCGAACGGGTCCCCAGGGGCAGAACCTTCCTCACACTCCACCTCACCAACCTGCGGTGTCGATTTGAAATTATCAGAAAAGGGGACTGACACTCGCGATTGAATTTGAAATAAGACTGGCCCGCCTGAAGATCCAGCACCAAACCAGTCTTTTGAATAAAATCCGCCCCCAAAATACAATCCATACTCAGGTCCTGGGCCACAAGGAAGCTCCACACCCATGAAAAACATTCAACCTTAAACTTGATTGAAGCCTTCCTCGAAATTGGAAGAGGGGAATTAGAAGCAGTCCAGCAAGTTAAAGAAGACTCCTCGGTGTGCTTCACCAAACCTAACCTTGAAATGGCTTCAAAAAGACGGGAAGAGATGAGGCTACAGGCTGACCCGGAATCAACTAGGGCCTTATGCACTGAGTCTCCCACTAAGATATTGATATAAGGGCACACCGAAGATGCTGTCCTAAGCCGTAGGTTTCCCTTTTCTGCTAGGCTCATAGTGTCCAAACTATTAATCAAATTTTTCGCACAGGTACTATTTTTTTTGAAATTTTTTCTTAGACCTCGGGGGAACTTCAGAGAAAACCCCCCTTTGATCTAGTTTTTTTGGACCAGTGCGATATCTCCTAGGACACTCCCGACGAGTATGACCTCGTTCACCACAGGCATAGCAGATGGGTGGATGAAGCCCACCAGAGTGATGTGGCCCATCCACGGGATTCTGTACGGCCGTGACAGCCCTGGAGGGCTGGATGGAACGATGATTGTTCCTCTCCGCCCTCTGCCGGTCAGCAAACTGCACGCTGCGCGAAGCAATGCACAGACGGTCCAGTTCAGAAAAGGTGGAAGGGCGACCAGCAAAAACTAGACGGGACCTCTCTTCAGGATTGAGACCCTCAAGAATGGTGGTGACCACAGTACTTTCGGGGATATTGAGCCTTAACACCCTATCAGTGTCCCTCACCTCGGCCACAAACTTTGCCAAACTCTCTCCGTTGCCCTGAGGCCTAAAGAATTTCTCCACACGGAGACGTTCCCTCAACTGACCAGGAACAAAGAAATCCAATGCCTCCCTATGAAAATCATCCAGGGTACCACCCCTCTGGAGAACTCGAACCAGACAGTCACCCAAAGGTGGCCTACAAAACGGAGAGATGACATGCAGGAAGCTCGCTCCCTGAAGACCAGGCAAGTCATGCAGTCGCAGGATCTCAGAAAGAAACCGCAGCAAGGCTTCAGTATCTAGACCATCCACCGTAGGTAGTCGCTGCAGCAACGGGGTAAGTGGGTTTGGGAGCTTGTGATACTGAACAAACGATCCCGTCATCACAGCTCCCAGTCCTCCAGATCCAGCAGGCAGGGTCCCGTCCACACCAGACACCCCCGACGCCACGCCCACATCAAAGTCTGCAACAACTGACCCAGGGATCCGGCATTCACCCTTAACAGCCGCAGCAGAGTCAATCGCAGACAAAGTTTTTTCAGGAGCCTTTGCCCCCTCGTCCCTCTCGAGTACCGTCAGCAGGCCGTCAACCAAGGTGATGCGTTCCTCCAACCACTCCCTATCACCAGAACTGGTAAGCTTGGATCTAAGTAGCGACAGCCTCATATGTAGATGGGTAAGCCGGGACAAATACCTAGCCCTCTCTCGGCCAGTAGGCGGCGACTCCAACCAGTCCTCCTGACTATTTTCAAAAGTCTCCAACTTAGCCTCCAAAATGGGCCTCTGTTTCTGGAACGTCAAATCCCTAGGCCAAGTCGTGTCCAGGTCCATATTATCCCGCAGTTGCTTCCGCATGGACTCGCAGTCGGAACCCGGAGTAAGCCCACGAGCCAACAACTCAAAATGGAGATCCTCCTTCAACAAGTATTCAGGCACCAGAGAGACAGGCATGATAAATAAATAAATGACACAGACTAACAAGTAACACACACTGACTCGAAGTCAACGACTAACAAAGCAATAACTAAGGCGATAAGTGAATAACTTAGTGAGACAACACTCTCAGCAGGGTCCCCAGAATTCCTGCCGTCCACGAAACACGGCAGCGAAACCAAAATACCGCAACAAAACAATACGCCGTACCAGAACAAAACCAGAAAAAAAACAATGAAGACAAGATATAACAAAAACACACAAGTAACAATAATCAGGAAATAAATAGGTTCACACACTTCCTGTCGATCGGCGAAAAAATAGCACAGCGAGACGGCACAGGCGCAGGAAGTCACAAACTAACTTCAACTCCTCCCTCTCACCACCAGTGGCAAAACAAAAACCCCGGGCCCGCAGAGGGTAAAAAACACGTAACCACGCTCTGCTACCATTTTGTTCCGAGTTAGCGAAAAAGACAGGAGGTCTCGGAAGCGCGCCCCTCCCAAACTCGGAGCAAAATCATAAAAAAAAAACAATCACATGCCACTAGTGGGAAGAGACAAAAACGAGACAAGATTTCGAGTACAAGAAATATAATTAGTAGGTGGCAAACATTTCCATGCAAAATACAATTATGCAGCACCACGGTGCACCGCGTAACTTAAAAACTAAATAACAACAATAAATATAATTCCAATAATGACAATAACATAATAAATAAATAATATAATAATAACACAATAAATAGAAATTTGGTCTATAAATAACATATATCAGGTACGGCGGTGGTAAATATAAAATTTTTAACAGGTAAATTTTTTATGAACTGAGGGGAGGAAAAAGGTTGTAGAATTTCTAGGCCCACTATTTTTGAAAAGTAATTTTGTTTCAAGTTTGTAGCCGAAATTAAAAAAAATATATTTAAAGCCAATTTTCGAAGGAGGCGGGGGCTTAGTTGCCTCCACGAATCCGAATTAAAGATGAAATCCTCCCCTTCAGGTCATGTAACTAACTAAATAAATACTGGCTAGGTACTGGCCCTCCTCCAGATCTAACATCTGGCAGCGCTCCCTGCACCCCAGTCCTCGCAAGTTCAGTATAAGAAGTAAAAAAAAAACATTTTTAATCCAACCTTGTTACAGAAGAAATGAATGGGAGCACTACACTCCGGTTGGATGCCGATCCAATAGCGCTGGCAGGGCGCGGGCATTCAATTTTTCAGTTGTTCGGGCAGACTCGCCGCACCAGTCCCGCTGACGGCACTCACGGGGACCCTGCCGAAAGTAGTGGAGTTAGCCAGCCATGGGGAAACGGGAAAGAAGAGCAGAGAACAACCAGAAACACAGTCGCTTCTCCGAACGTCTGACCGCTCCGAACAGTAGCCGGTGCCGGTGAACAGCTGGTCGGTAAACTAGTCAAGGTCAACCAGCTGATCTCGACCAATCAGTCCAACCAGGCAGAAAATCAATACTTGACGGAGTGACTCCCCCACCGACTGATAAGAGTGGCCGAGGTTGGAAAAGTAAGACAAAAAATAAATTGTCCAAACTGAGCCCCGGCTCACAGCATATCACATATAAAACCATGAAATCACTAACAAAAACACCATATCGATTTAAAAAGATCCTTACAAAACTCATTAACACTATCTTGCGAAATAAATACGTTTTGTGACTAAATCCAAGCCAATGTTGTAATCCGCATAGATGCGGATAACCTTGTTAGCCAGGTCATTGAGGTTAGGAAGTTATTGGACCATCTAAGATTTAAGTCCTGGGTGGCAGGATATCAGTTTGGAGGATGATGGCATACATCGTTGATCTATATTTTCCGGCTGATATTCTGGCAGGGGAGTAGTTATGTGGTCCTCCAGCCAGTTTAATGTAGCTATGACCACTAGAATATACTAGGGTCAGGTTATAGAGGAGAACGGAGAAGGTTTGCGTGAAAGTTGTGGTGTGAAATATCAGGTGATGTATTGGTTATTGGAATGGAAGGAGAATTTTGCCCAGGGGAGTTTGGTGAGGGTCATTTGGAAGTAAATGATGTTGTAAATTGAGCTGTATTTGTTGAAGCCACCATTATGAGTAAAATTAAAAAGAACCTGGAAGGTAGGTAGTGATATAGTCAAGATTCCGGTATCCTTAAGGGTAATCAGCTTACTTCTTGATGAGCTCGATGAGGGCACCTCAGAGAATCTGGAAGTGTAATTGATATAGCACGTAGCGGGAGGAACGTTTTTTTTTACTACAATGTCAAATTTTTTTTGGTGTTGTCATAGAGGACATTGAACCCGGTTCCAAAAACATTGTAGATCGTCCTCGTGCCATACATTCGTCAAGTTACATTGTTAGCGCACCCACTGCTTGTGGGCCGGGAGACTGATGATAGAAAAGGCTTTAGATATGCATCAAAGGACCCTTGGTAGCTTTTACAATGTCATTAAGGACGTGTCTGAGCAAAAGGCCCATAGTGCCAAGAGTGACACATTAAAAAGGAAATTCAGCGCAAGATTTAGGCAAAACTGGAATGTGTCTCTTACGAATATTAAGTTGTCACTATGTCAGTGTCCAGCGAGACCTCTTTCTGCGTGATATAGGTGTTCTCGTTAGTACTACACGCAATTTTATAGTAATCTTTATGTGTTGTGATTTTTCTTTTTCACGTCTACTTTAAATAGATTAAATATACTCACGAACAAGAAATCCCTATTGGATACATTAGCAAAGGTGTACCCAATTGAGAAGATTATAAAATACTGACTGACTGCCCGTTATGTTCCACCATGGATTTTGTTGGTTTCTGAATTTTTGGGAGTATCTCAAAGCTCGTGGTGCAGAGCCGTTCTATTACTATTCAATATAATACTTTGGTCAAAAACGATGAAAAGAAATCTGCAGGCAGTGCTACTACTGTATTACTAATATTTTATTAGATAATAAGTCCAAACTGCTTACTGTTCAATATATAACGCTTTTAGTAGAAATAATTTAATATTCTAGATTTATTTACTTCAGCTCTACTTTTTAATTTAGGGACGGATCCCAGGTTTGAATGATGATAACATTTGATGTTGATAGTTAGTGAGTAATTTTCCGTAGACTGTGGGTAGTTTCAACAGTTGGCATTGGCAGATCTGCTTTGATCGCTTATTCATTTCTGCTTTGTTTTTAGGTTAGTTATGGAATTTATGTTTTATGTTGAAATAGGTTAGTCAGTATAAGTGTTTTGAAAATGGCAAATACTGGAGTTTTGCCCTTTGTGCGTGGTGTAGATTTCAGCAGAAATGATTTTAGTGTGAGTATACAGAATATTATAACTTAAAATTTCATAACACGAATTGCAAATACCATTTTTCTGATAACAACTTTCCTAGCCCTGGCAAAGATAAAGAATGGATTTTGTAGATTTATACTCCCTATCAGTATACATATAGTGTAGGCCAATTGGTAATTAAAATTAGTGAAAGCACCTATATCAATAAAATCATCACTCTTCAAATACTGTAGCCTACAACAACTAAATATCTTGGGATTAGCCTATTACTACAAAGATCATTGTGTCTCATAGTTGATAGTCCTAAAGCAAATTACAGGGGTTAATTTTTTGTACCAGTGTCATATTTCAGACACTGCGGTGAAATGGAACTGAACTCAATATTCACATTAACAAATTAATTTAAAAAGTACTTCTTTATTGAATTAGGTTATACCTATTTTGGACTTAATTTTGACAGGATGGCAGATTTCCTCAGTCTGTTCGCCTCATGTCAGGGGTCCAGTGGCTCAAGCTGGATCGATCCAACCTGACGCAGGTGCCTGAAGAGCTCGGCAACCTCATGAAACTTGTGAGTACTAAATGTAGTGTTAGCAATTATTACTTCTAGTGATAATTAATTTGGGATAAATTGGTGAAATTTTCTGTTATGACAGGTTTTGTCAGTTAAAACCTAAAACTTTGCCTCAAAAGATTCATGCCTCCCAACTTAGCAGTCAGGCTGTGCTTGAGAATTATTTTTTAAAACTGTTGGTACTTTGGGATTACACCGACCACACCAATATGAAGAACACAAAAATATAAATTTATAGAAACAAACATGATAGAACGAAAAAAACAACTCTTTAATTACAAAATTACAAACTTACAACGATTATCAATTGTTAATGGGGTCAGATTCCATTATATGCCCCCAACGCTTAAACTTTTTTCAATGAACTTAGAATGTTTTAAAACGATGTAGTTGAGTAACAGAACTAACATTCCATCAATCAACAAGCATTTCCAGGTATTGTTGTCGCTGTTATCTTATCTTTCTCGAGAATCCCGATTAAGGCAGGCCTCGCGGCATCACATGATTATTTAAGTTTTTTGCATGGTACATAATTGCCTTTCCATTACAATTCAATTTATATTTCTGATCAGCCTCTCTAAAATTTGATATTTTACTGATAGGTACTATCTCAAGGGATGTTTTTCTTTCGTTGACATCAGCGCGGGGCAGAAGATGCTGCCGAAGCCTGCGCTCGGAGGCACTCACATTTTGGGTGGCGGAGTGTGATCAAGAATAAAAACAAGTTTTGTGTGTTTTTTTCAATAAAGAGTTTAGTTTTCGTTTGTTTTTGTTGAATTTTTGTGTTTGGAGAAATGTAGGGGTAAAACACGGAAGTACAACAAAGCGATGCACCAGCTGAACGGGCGGCGAGACTCTGCAATCAACTTTATCTACTAGACCGTTCGACTTTGATCTCTGTCTGAGGATGGGGAGGGGTTTGCGATAAGACAATTCCTGTTTTATATTGACGAAATATTGTTCTACGCTACGCTAAATCAGTAGAAGCAAATGTCAAATAATGATTCATGTCTGGGTGTGGTCGGTATAATCCCAAAGTACCAAACTGTTATCTGTAAAACAAATATGTTAAAGTGGTCACACTCATTTGTTAAAAAATTAAGCTAGATGAACAGAATGTGTTCAGTTAAATTTAAGAAATGTTGTTTAAAGTCTGTAAATGTAAAAGACCAATTTGTGGTAGCCAAGCAATAATGAAAATATATTTTCTACTCCAAATGGCATATTAGCACAGGAAATAACTCAATTTTCCAACGGGGTTTACAATGAGTGATCATTTAATGAATACGTAATATAAAATGTTTCCAGAGGTAAGTTATAAATATTAGTTTGTCTTGGAGTTCACATAGATGAGAATATCATCAGATGGAGAATTCGCATAAGTGATTATTATCAAGGATTTAAGTGAAAAGAACCACTTGACAGACCATTTAAGTGAAACTTGTATGTGGTATTAGTAAAGACGGTACTTTGGTATTTTTCGGAGACCATTAATTTTGGAACAGTTTTACTTACCGAACTTTAAAATTACAATATAAGAAAGAACAAACTCGATTTGATTTACTGTGAAAATTACATGTCATTATGACGATCGGTTCTTGTTTTCTGTCTCCCAAAAGGAAGCAACGGGAATTTTGGTGTGCAGATGGCCGAGCACTGGATTGATTCTTGTCTGTAACCTTTGCACTTTTTATCAATACCATCAACCTTGTATTGTATCGACCCTCCCCCTTATTCTTCTTGAAAAGATCCTTCCACAGGCCAGTGGCCCACGACGACGTGCAGAATAACCGACCTCAGATCATCCAACATTTCCGATGTCAGATCATGGAAAGTGATCTGAAGTCTGAAGTCAGGAAAGTACTGATCCGAAATGACCCTGGTCATCAGTACGTGCTTCGGTGGCACCTCCTCGTATTTCTGGAAAAGCTCATATTAGTGAGCACTCATAAATGTCGACTTTAAACTTTTTACACTTAATATATATACGTATGTACAGCCTATAAAAATAGTAGATAAGAACAGAGTGGCAGCCTCCTCACCGACATTGCTTCCTTTTGGTAGGCAGAAGACAATTTTTAACAGATTGTCATAATGACATGTAATTTTCACAGTAAGTCAAATAAAGTGTATTATTTTTAATAATGTAGTTTTTGTTGGTCCTCTATAACCAAAATTGTAGAAAAAATAGTGGTCTCCGGATAATACCAAATTACCCGCGAAGACATTAGTTCTCAATGTTGGCTTCAAAAAATTCTATGCCCTCATACGGGATAAATGTTAAAGTTAGGTTATCGTTAGGCACACTGAGGTACAAGTTAAAAAAGAATCCAAATATCCGTAAAGACAGTAGTTCTCAATGTTAGCTACAAAAATTCTATGCTTCTCATATGGGATACATGTTAAAGTTAGGTTATCGTTTGGAACACTGACTGAGCTACAAGTTAAAAAAGAATCCATATATCCGTATAGTGCAGAATCAAAAACCAACAGTTTTGAAATCAGAATAGTTTTTAATGGGTCCATCCATAAAAAATTCAATTAAGGTAAAAGATAATTTGTATAATAAATGAAGTAAGTTTTAAAGATTATTAATATTTTATAAATATTTTTTTGATAGGAACATCTTTCCCTTACACACAATGGGCTGGAGAAGTTGTTCGGAGAGTTGACAGAGCTATGGTCCCTGCGGACCCTCAACATCCGACACAACAAGGTGAGGAGCTCGGGAATCCCTGCCCAGCTATTCCACCTGGAGGACCTCACCACCCTGGACCTCAGCCATAATGTGCTCAAGGAGGTGCCCGAGGGGATGGAGAAAGCCAGGAGTCTGCTCGTACTCAATCTTAGCCATAACAAGTGAGTTGAGTTTCTTGTGACTTTCTTTAAGAAGCTGAAAAATGTTTGAAAATTGACATAAAAAGTCCCATAAGGATCTTACATCATTTTAGATTTGGTCTTAAATGCAATGAAAGTAATATAGGAAACTACCCTGGTTTTCCTCAGACAGCTGATGTTGATCTTAGAAGGGTAAAATTTATTTTTGTTGATGATCCAATGATCAGGGTTCTATACTCTGTTTATAGTTTAATATACTAAGATATACAAATCAAGATAGCCAATGCTGAATAATAACTACAAAAAATACTCAGACCACACCGGCTAGGTGTGCATCATGTACACTTCATGTAAAAAATCTGCTTCTGTAACAACTGAACTTAGACAACTAAATGATCAGTCGCTTCAAACTCTGAAACTGTTGAAGAGGGAGCCGTGGGGCATGGGGTTTATGATATTGACAGTGCTGAGGAAACCTATAATCCAAATGTAGCATGTCCTAGATTATAGCTTTGCTAAATTATAGGGCTTTCCAGAATTTGTCATAATATGTTACTGTGCAAGTTGGAAAATATAGGCATCAAAATGTGATTTAAGAGTTATCTTACAAATCAAACCCAATTTGTTGAAATAAACAAACATTTGAGCAATAATAGCAAAAATATCACATCTAGCCAAATGGTTGTAACTAGAGGTGTGCTACAAGGATCTATTCTGGGACCATTTCTTTTCATAATGTATGAGGTGTGTTCAAAAAGTATCATGAATTTTGTGTATTTTCAAAAATTATTTATTTATTCGTGAATATATCTATTATGTCCCCTTCAAACTAATCCCCCTGGGATATTATACACTTGTGCCAACGTTTTTTCCAATCTTCGAAGCACTTCAAAAAATCATCTTTTTTGTATCTTGTTTCAGCTCCTCCTTCGATGCCGACTCTATCTCGTCAATCGTGGTGTGTAGCGTCGTCCTTTCATGGGCCTCTTCAGTTTCGGGAACAAGGAAAATTCACAGGGGGCCAGATCTGGGGAATACGGTGGCTGCGGTATCATTAGTGTGTAGTTTTTGGCCAAGAAGTCGCGTACAAGCAGCGATGTGTGAGCAGGGGCGTTATCGTGGTGCAAAAGCCAATTTTTGTTTTTCCACAAATTCGGGCATTTCTTGCGGATTGCTTTGCGCAAATTGCGCATAACTTGCAGGTAATATTCCTTATTCACCATTCTACATTGTGGCAAGAACTCATGATGCACCACGCCCCTGCAATCGAAGAAAACTGTAAGCAAAACTTTTACATTCGACCAAACTTGGCGTGGCGTGCTTTTTTCAGTCTTGGTTCGTGTGGCAGAATCAGAATCAGAATCAGAATCAGAATCAGAATCAGAATCAGAATCATTTTATTGTCGTCCAACAATTACAAAATTGTATTGACAAAGTCAAGTGTGATATTAAAAATATCACTAAGTAGGCCTACAGAGCCTAAAATAAATACAATCTATATCTACGTTAAAAGTTTAAAATTGTAAGTCACTAAAATTATCATTAAAAATCTCATCTACAGAATAAAACGTTTTTCTCTTGAGCCACTCTGCAACAACATTCTTAAACCTACCAACAGAAATTGATCTAGCACTTAATGGTAACTTATTGAATAGCCTAGCTCCGGTTATTGCATAGTTCTGTTGAGTTTTACTTAACCTAGCATATTGTACATCAATTGTATTTTTAATTCTAGTGTTGTATTCATGGTTAAAGCTTCTAAGATTGAAAGAGTCAAGATTTTCCTTAACAAAAACTAAACTGTGTAATATATATATACATGGAAGCGTAAGTATACCCAGTTCTTCAAAAAATGGCCTACAGGACTCATTGTCGCTAATTCCTACTATACAGCGTATGGCTTTCTTTTGCCACTTAAACACAGTCTTGGCTCCACTAGAGTTGCCCCACAGTAAAACCCCATACAGAAGGTGTACATTAAAAAAAGCGTAATATGCACTAATGACTAGATTAAGACTTGTATACAATTTTAGTTTTTTTAGTAGAAATATCACTCTTGCTAATCTAATACATAAATGGTTTGTATGGATTCCCAGTTAAGCTTTGAGTCTAAATTGATACCAAGTAGTTTTACAGACTTATTTTCAGCATTACGTAAACTAAAGACAATTTCCTCGGTCTTGTTATTATTAACAGTTAATTTATTAGCAGAGAACCAGAGATAGGACCTTTCCCTCATATAGCCCATAATGACATCATTTAATTTTGAGTCTCTGTCTGATGATAACAGAGTAGTATCATCAGCATACAAAACAACCTTACCAGGGACAAATTTAGGGAGATCATTAATGAAGACAGTAAACAAGAAGGGGCCCAAGACTGAGCCCTGGGGAACCCCGCTTGCTACCCTCCTAAGTCCTGATCTCTGGTCACCTACTTTGACAAGCTGAAGTCTATTGCTCAAATAAGACATAATCAAAGACAAAGCATTGTTCTCCAGACCATAATATTTCAATTTTTGAATGAGTTCATCATGAGGTACAACGTCAAATGCCTTACTTAAGTCCAATAACACAGCAGCTGTTTCTTCCTTATTTTCAAAGTTATTCAATACATAAGAGACAATATTATCTACAGCTTTAACAGTTGACAGATTTTTCCTAAACCCATACTGAGATGAAGAAATCAAATTATTGTACTCAAAATAATATTCCAATTGGTTTTTCACAATAGTCTCTATTAACTTTGATATAACGGGTACTAGGGCAATAGGCCGATAATTGTTTAAATTCATTTTGTCACCCTTCTTATGCAAAGGTACCGTTATTGTTATTTTAAGGCACTGTGGATATATTCCATCAGTAAGCACCCAGTTTATCAGCTGTGTTAAAGGATAGATTATAACATCTAATATTTCCTTTAATACAAAGTTGGAAAGTCCATAGACATCTTCTGATCTGGAATTACTTAACCTATACACAGAACTATATACATCTCTACTATTTACAACTGTCCACTTAAAACTACACAGGCCAGGGGGTTTAATACCTGACGATTTCAACATATCAACAGAACTTGCTACATCTAAAATATCACAGCTATTTTTTAACACATTAACAACATTAATAAAAAAGCTATTAAAATCATCAGCTGTTATTGGGATTTTTTCTTTGGCTTTGTTAGGCACACGACCTGTTTCAGCGTTTATAACTTTCCATGCAGCCTTACATTTATTGTGTGACTCAAAAATAAACTTTTCATTTGCTCTTTTTTTAGCCAAAATAATTTCCTGCCTATACATTTTCTTAAGCCTACCATGAATTGCCATGCACTGAGGATCAGTCCTTCCTTTTTCATGACTTAAGTCTAGCAATAGCCTTATTTCCCTTAGCAGAGGAGTGTACCAGTTCAACTTTAAGCTTTTTGACTTATATCTAGGCCTACTATGGTTGACAAGACTTTTCTTTTTTAGAGGGCATGATTCATTCAAAACAATCAGATAAAACTTGCAGAAAAGTTTGAAAAGCTAACTCAACATTAGTTACTGTTAAAAAGATGCTATCCCAGGTTACAGATCTTAACCTATGCTTAAGTCTATCTAGACAAGGTTTGCTCAACGGCCTATGTGTTTCAAATGTACCGTGACTATTTTGAAAATATTCAGAAGATGAGGTTAGGTGTTGCATATTATAATTTAAAAGTAATGCACAATGGTCAGAAAGATGAGGTTGGATAATTTCACAGGTAAGCATTGAGGGGTGTAGGTTAGTGATAAAATTATCAAGACAGGAGGCAAGGCGGGTGGGCTGGAAATTTAAACAGACAAAATCAAGAGATCGTAGAATATTTACAAAGTTTTGCACTTTAGGGTCGTCACTTTTTGGATCCATGTTTATATCGCCCGCAATTATCATCTTGAAATTTCTGTATTTATTTACAAAGTCAATAAGATTAGCCAGCTTCTCTGTAAAGATGTCGACTGACGAATCAGGTGTACGATATACAGACACAGTCAGTAAGCGCAAAGTAGGAAAAACTATCACAGCGACTTCAAATTGCTTAATTTCACACAGGCAATGGATGTCAACAACTTCAAACGCATGTAAAAAAGTGTTTTTCACAAAGATTGCCACTCCGCCAAATGAAGTAGGCCTACAATAACGAGCAGCTAGTAGAAAACCTGCTGGTTGATAAAGCAATATTTCATCGTCCACACACCAGTGTTCGTTAATGCAAAGTATGTCACAATTGACATCCTCAAGGAAAACATCCAACTCGTTAACTTTATTTTTAATTGACTGAGTGTTTATGTGCACAAAATTTACATCCAATTTCGAACCAGATATAGATTGAGAAGGAATTGGATCACTCACCCTAACTGCAAACTTTGGTAGGCCTAAGTTTGCAGCTTCCATTGAGATGATTGAGCTTTGGTTTCCACGTCATAACCATAAATCCACGATTCGTCACCAGTTATGACCCTTTGGAGCAAATTCGGGTCGTCGCGGACAGATTCCAACATCTCATTAGCAATGTTCATGCGATGCTGTTTTTTATCGAAATTGAGCAATTTTGGTACGAATTTTGCGGCGACCCGTCTCATGCCCAAATTATCGATTAAAATCGAATGGCATGAGCCAATCGATATGCCTAGGTCCTCTGCAATTTCTCTAACGGTGATTCGACAATCGGCCAATACCATTTTCTTCACTTCATCAATTTTTTCGTCTGTTGTTGAATTGCCTGTAAAGGAAACCTCCATAGATTCTTGATACTCCAGGAAAAGACAATTCACATTCTCTTTGACCTAGGCTCACTGGACTCTTGTAGACTCATATAAACATCTTAACAACCTAACTGCTATTGGACTTTTCATCCTAGAGATATTTTGCAAACAATCAAAATCTGAGAAGAGGAGTAGACATCCACAATTAGCAGACAAGAAGAGCCAATAATTATGCCCTTTCTATCCACGGCCTAACTGTATTTGAGAAACAATATCACACATTTGTGCCAAATACTGGAACATCCTCCCTGGTAAAATCTAAGCTCTTCGCTCCCACCAGCAATTGAGGAAGACCATCTACCAATGGATGCTGATCCAGCCATACTAGCTGGAGCAGTTTTTACATGGCTGTTATGAATTTTAAATTTTTGCACGTTAAATTAATTGTATGAATATGAGATATTGTCATCATTGCATTACCTTATGACTAGACAAAAACATTTAGGTTAAGATGACTTATCTTTGTTCTCAATGAATATGTGAATAAAAAATGTATTACTATGATTATGACAGTATTATGATTTACGTTATGATAACAGAAGTCAAGCATTAGTAGACTTTGGAATTGTATGAATGGATTGGATTTATGATGTTGTCCATAATAGGCCTGCTTACTTATTACTTGTAGTTCAGAAGTTGTATTTTATAAGCTATTGGGCTCTTAATTAAATTACAGAAAAAGATTCAGAACTGTATAATTTGCATACTTTAACTATTTTCAAAGTTATTTGGTAATTGACAAACATAATTTATACATTCTAGGTTAATATCAGGACAACATTTGGGATAAGAAAGAATTGTACATTACTTCTCGTTGGCATTTTTATATACTCTGGCATACAAATATTTCTCCAAAATTGCTGATGCAATTTTTGCCATAGTGAATGTGTGTATACATTATTCTAAAAAGTATGTATTCAGGCAATACATTTGATTGATTTAGACATTTTTGAAATGTTCTTTATTGGTTATTATTAGAAATACAATGAATTTGTAGGGAAATATTATACTATCCGTAATATGAAAATGTGAAATTTTGCAGTATCACAGCCATCCCCAACACATTGTTTGTGAACCTGACAGACCTGCTGTTTTTGGACCTGAGTCACAATCAGTTGGAGACACTGCCACCACAGATGCGCAGGCTGGCCAACCTCCAGACCCTCATTCTCAACCATAACCCTCTTGGCCATTTCCAGCTCAGGTGCGACAACCTTTTAATAACAATCTCATTCATCTATACTCGTCACTCTTTGTAATCTAGCTTTGTGGAAGTACGTTGCCAATCTCCAGACTCTCATCTGTTACCACAATTTCCTACCAGTTCAGGTGTAACAACTTTTCAACTTTTGTGTTTTCCATTGATCTATACAAGATATTCCCATTTACATTACTGTGTTCAACAGATATAAAGAAATTTTGAATACTAGACAAGAACGTACCAGAATGTAAGCAATAACAAACATCTAAGTTTCCCAGTTCACACCTAACCAAAACATTGCTCACACAATTAAATTTTGTTAAATACTTAAAGAATTTAATTGTGAAAGCAAAGTTGAAAAGTGCGAGAATCGCAAACATTTTTAATTATGAAACTGTAAACCAAAACTAAAACTGACATTTCTTTACTTTTTCCGCTTATTCCAAATTACTTAGTTCAAATTTGAATACATAAAGACAAATTGAGCATCTTAAAAATAGAAATCTCTAACTCCAGATTTATCATATTGGCTTAATTTTTATTTTTTAATGACTTAAACAGTGGTGTAATATTTGTTAGTCTAGACTAAACTGTTCTGAAACGCTAAGGTGATAATCTACATTAAGCTATGTTGATCATATAGTTTTTATACTTAGAATTAATTATATTGGTCCTTATACATAAAAAAGGATTAATGAATTCATAATTTTTCATGTACATATGTAATCTTTAGTATACCATCATCATTATTATTATTATTATTGTTATATCTGAGACTTGTTTTTATATAGGTATACAGTGGTAACTCAGTAACAGAAGTCTCTTAAAGCAGTTAGTGGACATTTTTTGTATAAAATAAATCACGAGGTCGGGTAGTTGAAGACTTTGATGAGGTTTACATTATTAAAGTTATGGCAGCAACACTTTTTGGTATTTTGGTGTGGATTGTATTTAAGTTATTTTGTTTAAATTTTGCCACATTCGTTATTTAGTTAAAAATTTTGTTTACAGTTGACTTTATGGTTTAAAGATTGTATGTAATTATAGAAATAATGTTTTATTGGAGTATTATTAGAAATTCACAGGTATTGAATAATTTATACAATTAAGGAAATTTTTTGTCACTAGGTTAGCAAGGTTCTTTTTTTTCATGCATATTTTGAAATTATTTTTGTACATAATTTACAATTAGCATAAATGACACCAATATTATTGAGCAGTAAAACGTTTTTGTATCCGAATTTCAATTTTGCATCTCTTGCTTCATGGATACTCTTGTATTCATTAAACTGTATTGTCGTATGTTGTATTAAGAATAATCTTGTTTTTACAAGAAAGACAGTTGCCCAGCCTGGTGGGGTTGGAGACTCTCCACATGCGTGACACGCAGCGCAGTCCTGACAACATGCCAACCAGCCTGGAGATGTTGTCCAATCTACGGGATGTAGACCTCAGTTTCAACGATCTGCCCAAGGTTCCCGACGCTCTCTACACAGTGCCTACGTTGCGCAGACTGAACCTTAGCAGCAACTGTATTACTGAGCTAGCTATGGCATTGGGTATGTTGGGCCGTTGGGCTTTCAATACTCTAACAGTTATCATTACCACCCTGTTATAGAGCTAATAAATAAATGTTGATTATTTTTATTATATTCATACAAAATCAATTTTTTTAGAATTAGACCTTTTGTAGATGATACACTGAAAATAAAATTTATTAACGGTTTTAAGAACCTTTTCTGCAGGCCAAGCTAGCAGTACTTGAGAAAAATTAGCTTTTATTTAACATAAGCTGAGGATGATCCATAGTTCTATGCCCCTTTTATTTTACATAAAATCTTAAAAAGTAGTTATCAATTAGTTTAAAATTGTTAAAAGTCTGCAATACTGATACATTCAATTACCAAGTTTCACTAGTCACTAATATGAAGAAACGTGTGTCTCTTACAAACAAAGGGTACTGCATACTGCATCTCAGAACTCTAAATTCATATTTTATGCTGGTACTTTACTAATGAGCATTTATAATTCTGTAGAGAGACTAGTTTGCCACATTGTGATAAGATTGAAGCTCCTTTCGCACATCTAAAACTAAAGCTCTTCATTTGCACGTAATTAATTTCAATTTTTAAAAGATTAATTTATAATTCGCTGCTACCTTATTCATTTGCGTAATGTGGTTAAAGTCTAAAGAATAACGAAGTGAATAGAATGAAATTTACTTATACCACAAATAAAATATGTGCGGATGCTGAAATATACCTCAACGTGCCAAACTTCTGTTGACAGAGGTCTGGCAGAATCTGGAGACTCTGAACTTGTGCTGCAATCAGCTGACAAGTCTGCCTGCATCTCTGTGTAAGCTGACCTCTCTGCGGCGTCTCTACCTCAACAACAACAAACTGGACTTTGAGGGCATTCCTTCTGGCATCGGAAAACTTGTCAACTTGGAGGTGTTCTCTGCTGCCAACAACCACCTGGAGATGATTCCTGAAGGCCTCTGCAGGTTTGTGATCGGGAATTCGTTCTTGGTTGTTTGTACCCCTATGGGTATTCATCAACAGCTAGATTTGAAATCGTCGAAAGTACAAGTTCGCCTAGTTTCCTGGATCAAGTCTAATTCCGCCCAACATCCCAAGATAGCATTTTGTTTAATTCGCACTTCTCATATTCAAAATCCATACCCTTAACCTTCATAAAACCACTCTATCCATGCTATTATATAAAAATGTGGTCATTAAGCTTTTTTGCCAGCTTTGCTTGCCATTAAGCTTGTTTTTAAACTGTTAAAGCCAGTAATTATAAATATAATGATTTATACACATTTAAACAGGTGATAGTAAATGTAAGTCATCTGAGTAAGTCAGACAGATATTCCTGGAGTTATCATGTTTCTCCCCAGAAAGTCTTGACCTATCAATTAGTTTTGTACATAGTATGCGGGGTATGAAACAGTACAATGATTTCAATGAGAAAATTAAATGTTATTGTAAAGACGGCGTCCTTTATACATTTTCTATAGTCAAAATTATCAACTCGTAATAAATCAAAACAGGTAAAAACTTTTTTTCCTACAAAATGTAGGAATCGGCTGTTATTGTGTTCTTTCTCAGAGGTTCATTTAAAACTTTTATTAAATTAGTTAGCAATTTTGAGTTTTTGTAATTTTTTAATTGAATTTGTCTAATAGAGTCAGGAGGAGAAGAAATAATATTAAGATGCCAGTAAGTTAATGTGGGGTGTGTGTGGCAGATGTGTCTCACTGAAGAAGCTAATTCTCAGCGGTAACCGACTGATCACAGTGCCAGACACGGTGCACCTGCTCAGTGAGCTGCAGACCCTGGAGCTCAAGGACAACCCAGATCTGGTGATGTTAGTGTGTTAATGCTAATCTCTGTGGCAGATGTGGCTCACTGAAGAAGCTGATACTCAGCGGTAACCGACTGATCACCGGTGCCAGACACGGTGCACCTGCTCAGTGAGCTGCAGACCCTGGAGCTCAAGGACAACCCAGATCTGGTGATGTTAGTGTGTTAATGCTAATCTCTGTGGCAGATGTGGCTCACTGAAGAAGCTGATACTTAGCGGTAACCGACTGATCACGCTGCCAGACACGGTGCACCTGCTCAGTGAGCTGCAGACCCTGGAGCTCAAAGACAACCCAGATTTGGTGATGCCACCCAAACCTCTGGAGGCACAGCGTGGTGCCGGCATCGAATTCTACAACATCGACTTTTCACTGCAGAACCAACTAAGACTTGCTGGTGCCGCCGCCGTACCAGCCCCTTTACCCGTCACTGGTATGTGCTTTTCAGTTTTAACTGTCCGTACTAATACTTAGGGAGATCAAGAAAGATAGATTTGTTTATTATTTCTTGTACAATAGCTGTAGTAATCACTTACTACGGTTGTAAATTAAGTTCAACCAAATTATTCAATAGGTAAAATTCATCTAACAACATTACTGTTGCGTTTTCATATTTATCTTAAAGCAGTATGAATTTGTATATGTTTAATATTTACAATATATCCAGTAGAGTCCTATGTATTGGTCTTTAAACACATTCAACAGTGCAATAGACTTCGTCAAGTTACTATTCTAAACTAAAACTAAAACAAACAATTCAGATTCTACCTACTCAATCCAGCCTACCAGTAAATATATAGATCTATATAATTAAAACAACAATAACCGAGCAACCAACAGATCTACAAATACACAATAAATTTACAATAATAACTAAATAATTATTAACATATTTAACATGGATAAAATTTTAAAATTCAATAATATCAAAACTGAATAAATAAATACATTGAGAGACAAAATTTAAAAAATTATGTTGTGGTATCACAATTTAAGAAGTCATCCATGCAATAAAAATATATTAACTTTTAACCAGCACTTTAAAACTGTTTTAAATTTGACTAAAGACACAGATCTAGCATGTAATGGTAACTTATTCAACAATTTAATTTTCATAAAAATATGACTGTATTTTGTTTTGGTTAACTTAACTGGTAAAAGTTGTAACAAATGCTTTGATAATCCAATACTCCATTCCAATACTTTTACTGCACCATTACTATTCCCCCATAGAGTTATACCATAACTTAAGATTGAATGGAAAAATGCGTAATGGGAGGCCAGAAGCACATCCATAGTTATAGAATGTTTCAATTTACTCAAAAGATAGACTACTCTAGATAATTTTTTATACAATTGATCTGTGTGATGTTCCCAACTTAATTTGCTGTCGATATGTATATATATATATATATATACATATAGCATAGGTTCAAATCTGTTGGCATTTCGGTGAAATAGATTGAACGAAGTAATACTTTATCACAACAATCATCAATTGGAATTGCTTTCCAGGTGCCAGTAAAGATCCCATTGCTCGCAAGCTGCGGCTGAGGAGAGGCAAGAGAGATCATGAAGAAGCTGACTCTGACCAGGCCAAGATATTGAAGGTATGCTAATTAACAATGTGTTATGAAACAAACTCATTGCCATTTGTGTTCAAAGTCTACATCTGCATCACCGTTTTCACTTATTCCCAGTCTTCTAGTTTGTAACACAAAAGTTTTTGATAATTTTGTCATGAAAAGTGGTCCGGGCTTAAATAAATACCAACTTAAAAATATGTTTAAATCTTTGAGAAACACTTAAGATTAAATCCAATCATTCTTTATTGAGCAGAATGGTTTAATATTAGGATAAAAATAAAAACTTAAAGAATTAAATTAACCTAATAGTTTTTTTAATGCCTTATTGTCAAATCCAAATAGGTTGGAATGTACTTCGATCCAATACAAAGGCAACCCTTAAGAAGTCACAATTTTGAAGCAACAGAAGTATTGTAATTTCAATTTAGACTATTATAGATTTATTAATATTAAGTGATATTGCTCAAAATGGTTGCCTGTAAATGTTCCAGGGAATGAAAGACATTGCCAAGGAGAAGAATAAACAGAAGACCTTAGAAGAAGTGAAAGCAGAATCGCTCAAGTGAGTTTTTACAGATATTGATGTTATTATTTTGTGATGCTGCTCGCCCTTATCCTTAATCCCTATCTACTTGATGATCTGGCATGCGATCTGAGGTCGGGAAAGTACTAATTGGAAAAGCCCCTAGTCATAAGTTTTAGCGCCACCCCACACGTCCTGCGAAAAATAAAACATTCCTCGAGATAGGACCTAAATTCAAGCTCAGATCACGTAGTGCTCGTCTTTTTGGGAGGCAGAAAACAAAAATCGATCGTGGCAGTGACATGTAGTTTTCAAAGCAAGTCAAATTAAGTCTGTGTTTTCTAATAATGTAGCTTTTTAGGTCCCCGGTAAGAAAAACTCTACCAACAATAGTGGTCTCCAGATAATACCAAGGCACCGATTTAATATTACATTTTATCCTTTTTCACTAAAATGTTTCCAAATATTGGTATGGACTTATTTGATAAAGAACTCATTTACTTTGTGGTACTCAGAAGGCTAATTCATCTTTTTTTGACATTTTAAAGGAATATTCTTACTTGCTATATTTATTTTTTGTCAATAATTTTGCATATCGTTTTAAATTTTACAAAGTTTTAAGATGTATAAAATTCATGGATGGATGAAGTATATGTATAAACGATCATATTGACCATAACAGTACTTTTTAATATCTTATAGTTTCATACATTGACATCTTCCAATATGGCTACAATGATACAACTGCTATTGTAAAAATCAACATGACGTGGTTGGACTTCAGGCCGAAGCGGTGGGACGAGTCATTGGAGAAACCACAGTTGGACTACTCAGAACTATTCGATGAGGATGCGGGACAGATGCCGGGGCTGACCGTGTGGGAGATAGAGAACTTCCTGCCCAACCAGGTGGAGGAGGTGGCACACGGCAAGTTCTACGAGGGCGATTGCTACATCATCCTCAAGACCAGGCTCGATGAATCTAGCAACCTACAGTGGCAGATTTACTTCTGGATAGGCGACAAGGCTACGGTGAGGATGAAAATACCTTTCTGATAGTTAAAACTTTGGCTTATCGATGTCCCACACTGTTTGGGCACTATTTACTCAAAATTCAACTATTCATATCTATATAACTCCACTATTCCATATTTTTACAAAAACTTTAAATTCTGTGGCACAATAATATTAGATAGTGTGGACTACCAAGAAAAATTATTATTCTTTATTGGTTAACCCTTTGTGTAATTACTGATTACACGAAATTGCGCGAGCTGCCGGGATTGCGATGTTCCGCTTTGTATGTCCGACTTTTCACATCTATCATGCCATCAAAGATTTCTGAGGAGACTTTTACTAACTTGTACCTTAGCATGTTAATGAGATAAATGCTGAATATTTTATTATTATTCTCATATTTTGTAAGTACCTATACTAACTTTTGTGCATAATTAGATTAATTTCTGTATAAATACAAAAAAAAAAACTTAAATAACATTGAATTGAGTGTTTTTATTAACACATCTACTGCAGTAACCCCAAATTACTTTTAAAAAAAACAAAATATCAAATTTTTTTTAAATTCACTTTTAGGGCACTCTTATTGAGAAAACCCCACCAATCAAAGGGTTAATATTGAATAATATGTGATATATGAAATCACATTGAATAAAATATGATTCAATCTTTTGTTATAATATCAAACCAAATGACTTACAGAAATCCGAGCGTCTGCATTATGTGAACATGAGCGGTTCAGCAAAAATGTTAATATCATTTCATTATGGTACGTCAGTTGCCTAAACATGAAATCATAAACTGACCTAACAGATAAAAAAAATGTCACCAACAAAGATCCTCAAAGTGAACTCCTCATATTATTTAAACCTCAGAGACACCTGGACTACAAAATCAAGTGTAATATAGGTGAAGAGGTATTCTCATTGCCTCATCAGGTGCACAACTAAATGGAGTATAATGTTTAAGACACAGTCTTTAAGCACGGTGGAGCAACCGGGTTTTCTACACATAAGCTCATAGTTTAGCTCTAGTTCACCTTCCTCTTAGTGCAGCGTCTGGAATCTGACGCTGTCACAGACTTTCGCTCCAGGGATCTGGAGAGATTCCAAATAAAGACCAAAAAATTTCTCTTTTTGGATCTCTTCAGAGGAACATGACTCAAGATTCCAGGAGTCGTCTGTGACAGCATCAGATTCTTGATATTGCACTGAGAGGAAGGTGAACTGGTGCTAATTTGTTATTTGTTATTTGAGAAAAAATCAATGTTAGGAAACGTACTTGTATCTCCAAGAAGTCCATCGGTAGTAAATTCAGGATCATTATCTGTGTCATCTTGGAATAAATCATTACTTTCATTGTCACTTGAAAATCTGAGTAATTTTTCTAGCACTTGATAGTCTTCAATGCTGTCACGATTAATTGTATTTACTCATAAAACAATTAATTGGTCTAAACTAAAGTAATAGCAATAGCAAGCAAAACAATAACAATGCTTACAACGAATTAGCTGAACGATAGGAGAACAACAGCAAACAGCCGATGCGACGGTGAGCTCGTAAACAAACCACTTTTTATCCAATATTCCAGATGACTGTCAACAACATTTCATAGTTTCATAATCCATAGAGTAAGAAACAAAAACATGGAAATAGCGAATTACTATCAATGCTAAAGTCCAAACACTTTAAATGCATTTTTATTACTGTAAAAGTCGGTCCCGTCAAAAGACGTTGTTGGCAGTCTATAAAATTCCATGTGCGAAATCAAATGATGTGGTCGGCAGTGAAAGTGTTAATAGATGCCTCTGGTCAAAGGCTTGGCAAGTATGGAACAAGCTGTGTGAACAAATAGCGTTGCAGCGGTAGGGTTAAATTCTGAATAGACTATGAACACTTTTTATTGCAATATTTAGAAATTAACATACTTGAAATTGGAAAATAGCAAATCAGTGTTTTTTAAACCCTTCGACGCGTTTTTTTTGTGTGTGCACCTATACCCCCTTACTGCGTGAGTTTTTCTGCAGTTTTCTTAAATTTTGCTACTCCGATATGTTTTAAGCTGTGCATGTAAATAAAAACACACATAGATCATTATATTTTTATTTTTAGACAAACATAACCTGAAAATGATAAAACAATACAGTTTTATGACATTTATATGTATTTACAACAAGAAAAATAGTATTTTTACCTCAAAAGTTGATTTTCGTGTGGGTATGCCTTGAAACATTCCCCCACACAGAGACCTGCTTCGCAATCTGGGCACCAGAAAACTGTTTCCCTTCTTTGGCCATGTTTGGAACAAACTACACATCGTTTTTGTGGTTTTGCCTTCTTACCAGAAGGTGGTATTCGGTCAATAAAGTGCCGTTCTACTAGTCGAGCAGGTGATGGCTCAATTGATGGTCTACCATAGCTGGGTCTTTCTAAACCTCCTTGGAATTGTTCAATAATCTCTTTTATAAGGCCTAGCCTAAATGTAAGATGGTCTATTTTTGGATTTTTTGCCTTCCATATAATATAGCAGTTCAATATGGTTACATTTAGCAGTCGTTTGAAAACTTTGACATACCATTTTATGTTACGCTTTCTTTCCATAAGGTAATTTTCCAACATTTGATCCCTTACATCAACACCACCCATATTGCTGTTGTAATCTGTAACTACTGTAGGTTTCAGCATTTCAACATTTGACCTACTTCTACAAGTTTTCATTTCAATATTGTGGTATGTTGATATAAGGCTAACTATGCGCTTATCGCGCCATTTGAAGATGGAAACATCCCCACTGTGAACCACTAGTATTTCTCCTTTTGATAACGTTTTGTTTTTGAAAGTCTTTGGGGACAGATTTCCTTCCTAATCTCAAAGTTCCTACACAATCAGTTTTTTTACTTTTCAGAAATTTAGCAAGTTCAGGATCATTATAAAAATTGTCCATCCAAAGTGTATAACCTTGGTTGAGAAGCTTTTCAACTAAGCATAAAACGATAGCTTCTGTTTTTTTCATCTCTGGAGTAACGAGGGAACAATCCAACACTGTATCACTGCCTGTATATACAATAAAATTCCATGTATAGCCAGTTGATGACTCGCAGAGCTCATAGGTTTTCACCCCAAACTTTGCAGCCTTCAGCGGAATGTACTGTCTAAATGACAGTCTGCCCTTCCATAACAACAACGATTCATCAATTGAAATATTTTGTGAAGGCTGGTAAGCTTCTTGAAATTTGTTTGTCAAGTGTGAGATTACAGGAAAGATTTTTCTGAGTTTTTTTTTGTTCTTGCCTATGATCAACTGAGTTATCGCTAAAATGCAGAAATTTGGAAAGGAGTTCAAATCTGTCACATGACATTATGGTTGAGAAAAACCTTGATTCTAAAAATGGATTTTTAGAGAAATAGGATCTTATTGTAGGTTTTACTACAACACTCATTATCATGTACATAGCTAAGAGTACATATATTTCATCCCTTGAGCATGGACTCCACTTCCATAGTCGAGAAAACCGAGAAAAAAATCATTCCTTTCTTAGCCATTTCTTGTTCAGCATACTTGTTTGTTTCATTCACAATTAGGTCTATTAGTGTTTGGTCAAAAAAGAATAAAAAAGTGTCTAGAATGCTGTTTGTTTCCATTTTAGGGCCACTGTCACATAAAAAACTTTCTCTCATACCATTATAAGTGTTCATAGTTTCCCAAATCATGTCTGAATTCGCCATTTGTCTAGGCCTAGGTCTACTGGCATTTCCATCTCCTCCCCCCAAATTTGCAAAATCCTCAACTTCTTCATTATCTAACCCTACAATATCCTGGAACTGGATATATACATATATATATAAAAAAAAGTTATCTTGGGAAATTGTGTAAGTTAAAAGCAGAATTTTACTGTGCCTACAACTGTTATTAAAAGCAAGCTAACAACGCCTCATGGTTTGGCAGCTGGACAAGCGAGCTTGTTCTGCTATCCACGCAGTAAATTTGCGCAACTTCCTGGGAGCAGAGTGTCGGACAGCACGGGAGGAACAAGGAGATGAATCTGAGGAGTTCCTGGCATTGTTCCCGAACGACATTGTCTACATAGAGGGTGGCCGCACATCTAGCGGCTTCTACACAGTGGAGGATGTGGTAGGTGGAATTCCCTTCCCCTCGCCCACACTATTACTAGGAATATAGTCTAATAGTATTAAAAATGTATAGCAGAATTTCAGCGTACTGCGTTTGTAATCCAGTTTTCTAACTGGTGGAGGATCAACTATAATATGAAGCTGTCCAAAAAGTATCAGTCGTTTTGAAATAAAAAATTAACAAACTGAAAGAAAACACTTGTATTATACAGGGTGTAAATTAAGTCCTGATTCACCTAGATATATTCCTAACGGTTTGAGATGTCAATGTACAATCTTCACCATGCCTATTAAAATATTTTTTTGAACTTTTTAGAGGGTAAACAATTGTAACCCCCTTTTCAAAGGGTGGTATGGGGGATAACTTTTCAAATTGTAACCCCTATCTTGTGACATGTCGTATTAAAGGTCTATTAAATAGAAACACAATGACACTAAGAAAACACCTCTACACCGTTTTTAGCAAAGTTATGGGCAAATACCATACAAAAAAATAATAATCAGTAGGGACCACGCCAATTTCTCACACAATGCATGGGTGATATCATCTAGTAAGACTTTGAGGGGCCCATCTTATCCCTTTATGCAGCATCTAATGTTTCTGGTGTGCATAGTTTTGGTTAATGACATTGCCTGCGCTTGTACATGCTTGAGACGAGCATGTTCTGTCATTTCAGGTGTACGTTGGTGCAAGATAGGGATGTCCATGGTTTATAATTACAAGAGCTGGAGAAAACTACAGAGTTGCTCAACACGGGCTACAGCTTCATGGCCATTTCCCATCTGAGATGGGTGTCAGATTTTACCAGAAAAAATCAAATCTATCACAAATCAATCAAAATTCAAAAGGCATTGAAAGAAACACGTGGTTTAATAGAAAACACATTTTATTCCATGGGCGAGTTCCTGGAACACAGCAGCAACCAACGTTGTTAGAGCTGAAAGACGTGGGGAGTTGAAGGGTGTACGACTCAGTTGATGTGATTTTAAAATATGTGTATATGTATATGTGTGAAATTGATTGAATGCGTTTTTATTATTATTATTATTTGTTTGAAATGTTTTGTTTAATTTTAAAAATT
Organism: Homalodisca vitripennis; assembly: GCF_021130785.1. NCBI lineage: Eukaryota > Metazoa > Arthropoda > Insecta > Hemiptera > Cicadellidae > Homalodisca > Homalodisca vitripennis. Next base: position 8,508 of record NW_025783020.1, on the reverse strand, counting down.
GTATACATGACGAAGCTTATTGGGTGAAAAATAGGATTAGTGACGCATATCATACAATTTTGTATAACTGTTAAATAATAATAATAAAAAATAATTGTATTGTATGGTAAGAGTTGTCTTTTTCTAGGTGGCATTACAATGTAAGGGATTACTTGTCCATAACTTTTGCTAGGGTTGTCGTAGAGGGTTTTTTTCATATCATTGTGTTTCTTTTCACTACCTTTTAAATGACATGTCTAAAGATAGGGATTGCAATTTGAAAATTTAAAGTGACCTCCCTCAACCCACTTTCAAAAAGGGGGTGAAATATTTTTACCATCCAAAAAACTATTTTAATAGGCATGGTGAAGATTGTACATCGATATCTCAATCCGTTTGGAATATATCCAGGCGTATCAGGACTTAATTTATACCCTGTATATTGTAGATTTAAAAGCTATATTCTTAGACTATTTTTCAGTGTAATCCTCATTTAGATTGAGCCACTCATTATAGCATGTCAAACTCTTTCGATTCCAATTTTGGAGAAATTCTCCATGTAAGATATTAAACGTTGGTTAATGCCAGTGTGAAGTTCTGCGTCACTATTGAAGCACTGAAATGCAAGTTAGGTCTTCATCACTGGAAAGAGAGTCACATGCTGCTCTATGGAGGATGGTCGAACATCTCCTATCCAAAATCATCCCAAAGCTATCAGGTATGATTGGCTGTGTGTCGACATGCATTGTTGTGAAAAAGAAAAATTTTAAGGTTATTTTCCCCTATGTTTATATTTCTTACCGAAGTTTCTTCTGCAGTGTTTCACAGTATCATTCTGCATTGATTGCCGAGCCTCGTTCAAGGAAATCAACTAGAACCAATCCTTTATCATCCTAGGAAATATTTTGCTTGTTGATCTTTCTGCGTGATGGAATTTGGAGACATCGTCTTGGATTTTTGGGAGAATGCGGGGGTCCTCATTACAGAGACTCTGCCTCGTAATTAACATATTTTGCTCATATTTATCATATTCAAGGAAATTCAGCGATGAAGCAAGCCTTTTTTGAGGAACATATTTGTGAAGTAAAACAAACTCTAAGAAAAATCTTCCATAATAAAATATTAATTTGTTTTCTTATTTTAGGAAATTTGTTACTTCATTTAATTTAGGAGTTTTTTCCAAATATTTGAGTGAGTAAATGGAACATGTTTGGTATTGCAGGCGTACACTGTGCGTCTGTACCGAGTACACGGTGCCGGCAACTCCAGTATACACCTGGAGCCGGTGCCAGTCTCTGCGGAGTCTCTGGATCCTCGGTTCGTCTTCCTGCTGGACACTGGGCTCAAAGATATTCATGTGGTACGGCAAGCGAGCTAAAAACACCTTCAAGTCCAAAGCAAGGTCGGTCTCTATCTACCACTACAACTACTATTACTATCTTTTTTACGTTACAAATTGGAATAGTCATAATTACTCGGAAAATATACAACTAATCCCAACTACTAGGTACATTTATTTATGTATTTATAAAACTTTTCAGACTGTTAGCGGAGAAGATCAACAAGAACGAACGCAAGAACAAGGCTGAGATAATCATGGAGACGCTCAACGATGAGAGCGCAGACTTCTGGAAGGCTTTGGGCGAAGAAGATGGAATGAGGCCTGAAGAACCGGTTATCGTAAGTGGTCATTGCATACACAATAATCCTCTAATTCTGTTTCACGATCACAGTAGTACTGGCAGAGTTGTGTAGGCAGAAGGACTTGAAAAAATAAAGTGTTACTTTGACGGAATATTTTAAGTATTGTCAAACTTACAGTCTTTTTTTAGATAAATTGTTCCATCTTAATAATTTGTATTTTCATCAAATCGAATAAACTATACATGTTTTAGTTAACGATTATCTACAAACTTGGTTTTAAAATTAATTAAAAAATTATTAATATTATGTACAAAATTTATATAAATATATAAAACAGGACGAATTACAAAATTATCTTAATTTTCTAGTTTTGTATGCTGATTATGAGTATTTTGAACTAGTATTTTCTTAAACAGCAAAATAATTGTAAGAGTAAATAATTAACCGTGTGCTATATGCATTTTTGATGCATTAGAGTACTGCCAAAGTGGTGAGTGAGTTCTGCTAAATTGTAAGTGCGCTATCTGCTGTGTGGTGTAAAGCGCTACTTGCGGACACAAGAGTAGCATCGTCAAGATGTTCATGCCATCCACCCTTGAGTGGTGAAGGATATAGTCGGACATAAACATAGACATTGAAGGACGAGTCTATAATCTATGAGCTGAAACCGGAATCTCTATCGCCAGTGATCAATGGATCTTGTACCTGGAAAGATCCATCGGATGTTAAATCATAATTTTTTAACCAAGGTACACAATCGAATAGTATTCGATTACAGCCTGGGTATTTAAATATTGGAATACCTCAAAATGAATTCAAATACTTTTGAAATGAATACAATTTCTCTGGAAGAGTCGAATTCAAACCTACAGTATTCATTTGTTTGGACTAATAGTATTCAAATAGAGTATTCAAGAGTTGTATTCAATTTATATGAATGTTTTATATATATACAGGGTGAGTCAGAAATATGGTAAAATATTTTAAGACGTGATTGTAAGAGCTAAAAATAAATTAAGTGATCCTGAAATGTTTTGTTCTTACCTTTTAACTCAAATAAGGTGGATTTATAAGGAAAATCACCTGAAAAATCAAACCACAAAAACAAAAATACCGTCTTAAATGTTTGATATCCAATAAAATTGTTAAATGACCAATAAACAAAATTGTTTTTCCTAATACAGATTGTAGAGAATTTAATTCTGAAAAACAACCATAATAAGCAAAGTTAAATAAATGTGTAAAAAGGTTATGAAATTGACTCCTCACGTCATTGGTGACAAAACCTGCAGCAGAAAAGAATGTTTCAAACAGGACTGAAGTAGCAAGTAAACAAATATATAATGTTTTCGCAGTTCATAAATCGTGGGTATGACATGTTAGCAGGAAACACAAAAAGGCAAAGGATTTTCCCACCTTTAGGTAGGGAAATTCCAAATTCCCAAGAAACAATGGATTATGGGTAGGAAGTAATAATAAATATTCGAATACAAGGGTGCTTTTGAATACACTGTATTCGATTCTTTTAACCCATTGCGGATCACTGACGAGCTGGGCTCGTCACGCAGCGGCCGGGGCCTGACGAGCTCAGGTCGCAAAAGCGGTCTGCTTTTAAATTTCCCTCCAAATAGTTCTGTTAATGTCTGATAGATCGGGCGATCGTCTTCACTTGTCTACTAAGAGTGTTTAACAACGGTTTACGTTTAGAGTTTTCAAAACTTTTATAAATACCCTACAGATCGCAGTTGTATGTCGAAGTTGAAAAAATCATTCATATGAGTTTACTCTCTGCTTTTTAGTGCTTCTGATTGGGTGTTTTCCTCAGTTGTTATTAAAATACTTTTGAGGTTAATGACACAACTAAACGACGCAGACGTGCATGTTGGTGGGTTTAGTCTAGATAATGGCCCGGATGTTGCAATCGATTCGCCCGAGCCGCTTTACTTAGACTATGATTCAGGCATCATCCCTGCCACGCCATGACCTTGCTCGCGTGTTATCGTTCCTACATCACGGACACCCCAGCAGGCCCATGTTCCATCTGAACGAATACCTTCGCAGATGAATTTTCTAGTATACAATAGCGAGCGATATGATGTGGCGCACCATTGATGTTCGTTGCGGCCACTGACCGTGAATTAATTCGTGCCCGCTGGTGCTCGCGCGCTAAAACAATACGATCCGCAATGGGTTAAGTATTAGATTCTTCCATCACTACTTCTCTGTTCATCAGCTGTTGTATTCCTGTGCAGGAACACGTGAGTGATGACTTTGCGATCATCCCACCTAGGCTGTACCAAGTGAAGCTGGGGATGGGATACCTGGAGTTGCCCCAGGTGGAGTTGACCCACAACAAGTTGGTGCACACCCTGCTGCAGAGTCGTAATGTCTACATACTGGACTGCTACATGGACTTGTTCGTATGGTATGTCCAGAATCAGTGACGTAATCATTAAAATCAATTTTTAAATACGAATTATAAGTGTAAAAATATTGTTATGTTCATTAATTGTTTAAAGTTTTTGTTGATATTCCACTTTATAATGTATTAAAAATTCATTCTGAATAATATCTTAATATTTTACCCATTTTTTTTTTAAATTTACTGATAAGTTATTTATTTACACAATAGAACATACAGCTTTTCTGTGCACATCATCAAATGTTTTATCCAGTAAAATCACATCAAAAATATTTAAAATAATGTCAAAATTAATAGAAATATCAACAGCTAGTTTAAAATTTGTAAAATGACTAATTTTTGCACTGCTGACCAAACCAATCTACTCAAATACCTCTTGCAGACTGTAAAAGGTCTTTCTGAACAAATATGATCTAACTTAGATTTTAAATTATCGGGAGTGTTAAGTGATTTATAAATATATTAGAAAAAAATAAAAAATCTTAGGTCCATAACAATTTATTAAAGTTTTGTATAAAAGACATTCTAAATCTACAAATCCATGTTTGTAATAAAATCGTGTTTTTACACAACTGACTATGGGACTTTTTTCCCGAAACATGTAGTGACAATTCTACAAAAGCAAATTTTGAAACTAGGTAAAGTACCGTATATTAGTCTAAATCTATCTGAAATAATAGCATTCCTTTGCCTAGTATTACACGAGTGGTCTAAATATACACGAGAATAAATGACGATTTGTGAAAAAAATTACAGTATGATAAATTAGTGGGTCTAAAAGTATGAGGATGCCACTTATTCGGAACAGCTGTCTCACTGCCCAATACCCCAAACTACCCTTAAAGTCCTCTTCTGGAGTTGAAAAATGCGTTAAAAATTACTGGAGGTGGTGAACCCCCAGGATATGATGTCATGTCTCAACTTTGGTTCTACGAAGCCAAAGTAATCCAGCTTAGCATGTCCCAGTTTGCAAATATCCATAGGCACCTTAGAGCGTATATCGTAGAATTAAATTGTTTGCTATGTTTTGTGATAGTGCATCCCACTTTAACCCTAGAGTAGACGGGCTGGGTCTGTGAGACCCAGGCGGTTTTGTTTTGTTCAGAGCTTCAAGGTCAAAGTGGCTTACGGTGGCGAGACTCCGTGTAGCTTTCCAAAACACTCCACATAGTGCTCTGCCGTAATTGTTTTTGTTTCCCACGTCTCAGTCTTTGCGTAGTAAGTGATTGATTACGTTTTGGGTCTGGTAGGCCCAGCCCGTCGGCTATTTTACATCGGAAAAGTGTTTATATACGTTTGTTTTTTTATTGTAATGAAGTTTTAGACCATTAAAATAAATATGGCTAATAGACATATTGACAGAAGCAGTGAAAATTGACAGACTATTGTTACGAGACAGTGAGAGTGAATCTGATAACGCTGATCCAAACTTATACAGTGACCATGATACAGAAAGTGAATTCGATTTGGATGCAGTTTGTGAAGCAGGACAACATGAAGAGGAAAGTGACAGGAAGGGACGGTCACCTCTTACAACCTTACATGTCACTTCGGGCACAACAAGGCAACTTACCCAGGGAAATTTGAGCCTTAGCTGCAAAATTCCTATTCCTTTCCTCGCAAAAGAAAACCCCTGAACCAAGAAAACGAGGCAGGTGCTCTTTGTGCAAAGACAGCAAAACCAAATATTTTTGTAAGCAGTGTAAAGCGTGGCTGTGCTTGTCTCACGCGGAGCTGCTGTACCGGGATTGCGCTGAGTAGATCTAAAAGATAAGGATACAACCGACACCTACAGCTTGTATCTATGATTGTGAAAGTAATTTAGTATTTTTTCCCCCTTCTTAAGTTAGTCTATAGTGATAAAATGATAGATTTTATTGTGTAAATATCTATTTGTAGAGTAAGAACAGTACTTGTCTTCATTTTGCTTTTCTGTATACGGAAATGTACATTTGCAAAAGTAGATTTTTTTACGCCTATATAATAAGAAATCGGTTTTATTTCAGAAAGATTTTACATTTTTATTTTATTATTTAGGTCTTTCTTATTTCAAAAATATGTATAGTTTAATTGTTATATACACATCATGGTAAGATAACGTGTTTTTTAAAACATTTAATATTTTAAGTAAATTTGTAAGATCTAATTAGCTATTTTTTTTATAAAAGCTCTTCATTAAATTATGACATTAAAACTAGCCAATACTAATACAGTCATGCCTGTATTTTAATGTAAAAATAAATTTGTATTAATAAACTGGTTAAAACATATTTTTTTTCATTGTTTTTATTTGGGTCTGTCAGACCCAGCCCGTCCTGATACGTAACTTTTTTTGCCCGTCTACTCTAGGGTTAAATCTTAGTAGATGAGACTCTATTCACTGCTAGGCCATTGATAGATATAAATCTATGGGGAAAGTTTAATGAATTACCGTTTGAAATTTCATTACATGAGTTTCCGACAAGTTGAGTTAGAGTTTGTTGATGAAATCCAGGTTAAAAGTTTACTATAGACACTGTGGAACATATCATTAAAATGGATGTATGGTTAATAATAAGATTGGTAGCAACCAAAAAAAGAGGATTTGCTAAGTGACTATTAATTTCAAGAGCTAAATTCAAACTTAGAGGATGAGATCAATTATGAGAAGTACTAATAAAGAAGAGCATAGCTTTGAGCCTTGAGGAACACCTGTTTTTTGATAGAGAGATCTGATTGATAACCATAACCATTCTGTTGTATTTTTAAATAGTTAATGCGATATTTCAAATAAGGCTTGAAATCATTTAAATGGGTGAAGTAATAATTGTTATGTTCGCCAGGTTTGGCAAGAAAATCGACTCGACTAGTGCGAGCAGCTGCAGTGAAGCTGTCCCATGAGCTGTTCACGATGATGGAGCGTCCGTCCCAATGCCCTGGTCACCCGAGTGCAGGAAGGTACGGAGTCCCAGATCTTCAAAATCAAGTTCTCTGGATGGGACGAGGTATGTGGTCTGTTCTGGTTGGGGAAAAATGGAAGAATTTTGGAAGAGGAATATATTGTGAAGGAATCAGGATTTTTCCGGACATTTGCCATCGTTCAGTGAAACAAGAAAATGTCATGTGAAAAGTGACATTCTCTTGTTTCACTGAACGATGGAAAATGTCCGGAAAAAAACTGTTTCCTTCACAATCCTTTCATTGTCAAAAACAACCTTCAAACAAAGAATATATAGTGTTGAGAAAATAAATAAGGTCAAAATGTGCTTTACTTTAAATGTGAGAAATACGGCTTTGGTTAAAAATACAGAACATTTATATACATCAATAATACTGATTATGAAGATTTCTTACTTTAGTTATTTTAGAAAATACAAGTTTTACAAACTGTGACTTTGTAAACGTTTACTTTCCAATTAAGACTTTGGGATTATCACCAGGTATATTTATCTCTGCTTTTAGTTGTTTTTAGTTTTTTATTGTTTTTATCGGTGAACTCTAAATTACTCTAATTCAAGTGATTTTGGCTAAAGGTTTTCATAATTATAATTGCATCAGTAAACCTGGTCCCTAATTTGATAAACATCAGTGAATAGGATTGATACAACAGGCTTTGATTATTTAGCTAACTACATATAAAAATATTAAATACTTTAGAACTAAACTTTTGTTCCCACACAAATTTACAATATAATATAACTTTATATCAGTTTTTAATTGACATTTGTTAAAGTTGATTTTCATATCAGTACAAGTAATAAATTGTAAATATCTGAATGTAACAGATATTGGAGATTTCAATAACACTAATTAGGTGTATTAGACGTTGGGGCTAGAAGAATTAAGGAAGCTCTGCTATACAAAATATTAGTGCATAAAGGTCAGCTAGTACACTTGTACCTATCTTAAAAATTGGGTCTTGAGCAGATCACAAGTTTCTGAGATATGAGTTTTCAGTTGCAGTTTGGAAAAGCGCCAAAAACCTGTACCCTTTATTGTTGTTTTTCACATAGAAACTAAAAGTTATTGCCTGTAAATTATTTTCTGAATTTGTCTGAACACAGATATAAAATAAACTAAGTTTCAAATGTAACTCGTATTATTATAGCTACAAATTGGTTAGTTTGTGGTTAACATTCCAAGTGGTGTATCTATACTTTTTATCCAAAAATAGAAAACCTTCAAAATTGCAATAAAGATTTTTCTTTCCAACTACATAACTTTTTGTCCATACACCTCAGAGAAGACTTACTCTTGAAAGAATGTTGGTCATTTCTGATAGCAAGCAAGTCATCCCCTCCCCCGTATGCAATTGATATCGTTACCAACCTTTGTAAGGCATGACTGGGTTGAAGAATGTTGAGGTGTAGTCATAAGACATCCATGTCTCAAATATAGCAGTGATGATTGAGCTAGTACAGCTCAAGAAAGAAAAAGTTGTGTTCCAAGAACCATGGACAATGCGGTCTTTTACAGACAAGTCC
>NW_025783019.1:0-7902 GCF_021130785.1 Homalodisca vitripennis | reverse complement strand
CCATAATGACAGTAACAGTAGTAAGTTAACGTACAAACTACTACAACTAAAATAAACAAACAGATACAGATTTCGAACACATGTTATACATTACACTAAGCCGATTTACTTGGTGAAAAAGTCCTGTACACTGTATGACACTGCTTTAATACTCACTTGTTTCAGGACTAAGGGCCATAATGACAGTAACAGTAGTAAGGGGGGGGGGGGGGGGGGGGGGGGGGGGGGGGGGGGGGGGGGGGGGGGGGGGGGGGGGGGGGGGGGGGGGGGGGGGGGGGGGGGGGGGGGGGGGGGGGGGGGGGGGGGGGGGGGGGGGGGGGGGGGGGGGGGGGGGGGGGGGGGGGGGGGGGGGATTAACGTCAAACTACTACAACTACAATAACAAACAGATACAGATATAGAACACATGTTAACATTGCACTAAGCGATTACTTGTGAAATATCATGTACACAGTAATGAACTGCTTTATTACTCACTTGTTTCAGGCCTAAGCCATAATGACAGTAACATAGTAAGTTAACGTCAAACCTACTACAACTAAAATAACAAACATAAACAGATTTGAACCCAATGTAACATTAACACAAAGCGATTTAACTTGGGAAAATAAGTCATGTACACTGTATGAACTGCTTTTTTACTCCCCCACTTGTTTCAGGACTAAAGGCCATTAAGACAGAAACAGTAGTACGCTAAACGTCAACTACTACAACTAAAAATAACAAACAGAACAGAATTAGAACAACATGTTACATTACAACTAACGATTTACTTGGTGAAATAGTCAAGTACACTGAATGAACTGCTTTATACTCACTTGTTTCAGGACTAAGCCATAATGACAAGTAACATATGAGTTAACGTCAAACTACCTCACAACTAAAATAAACAAAACAATACAGATTTAGAACACATGTTACATTCCACAAGAGCGATTTACTTGGTGAAATAGTCATGTTCACTGTATGAAACTGCTTTAATACTCACTTGTTCAGGACCTAAGGCCTTAATGACAGTAAACAGTAGTAAGTTAACGCCAAACAACTACAACTAAAATAACAAACAGATACAGATTTAGACACATGTTACATTACACTAAGCATTTACTTGTGGAAATATCATTACACTGTATGAACTGCATTATACTCACATGTTCAGGACTAAGGCCAAATGACAGTAACATTAAGTAAGTTAACGTCAAACTACGACAACTGAAAATAACAAACAGATACAGATTTAGAACACATTTACATTACACCTAAGCGATTTACTTGGTGAAATAGTCCATGTAACTGTATGAACTGCTTTAATCCACTGTTTCAGACTACAGGCCATAATGACAGAACAGTAGTAAGTTTAACGGCAAACTACTACAACCTAAAATATCAAACATACAGATTTAAGAAAAAATGTTACCATTGCAGTAAGCGAATTTAATTGTGAAATAGTCATGGTACACTGTATAACTGCTTTATAACTCACTGTTTTCAGGACTAAGGCCATAATTGACAGTGAACAGTAGTAAAGTGTTAACGTCAAACTACTACAAGACTAAAATAACAAACAGATACATGATTTAGAACACATGTTACATTACACTAAGCGATTTACTTGGTGAAATAGTCATGTACACTGTATGAACTGCTTTATAACTCACTTGTTTCAGGACTAAGGCCATAATGACAGTAACAAGTAGTAAGTTTAACGTCAAACTACCTACAACTAAAATAACAAACAGATACAGATTTAGAACACATGTTACATTACACTAAGCGATTTACTTGGTGAAATAGTCATGTACACTGTATGAACTGCTTTATACTCACTTGTTTCAGGACTAAGGCCATAATGACAGTAACAGTAGTAGTTAACGTCAAACTACTACAACTAAAATAACAAACAGATACAGATTTAGAACACATGTTACATTACACTAAGCGATTTACTTGAGTGAAATAGTCATGTACATCTGTATGAACTGCTTTATACTCACTTGTTTCAGGACTAAGGCCATAATGACAGTAAACAGTAGTAAGTTAACGTCAAACTACGACAACTAAAAATAACAAACAGAATACAGATTTAGAACACATGTTTACATTACACTAAGCGATTTTACTTGGTGAAATAGTCATGTACACTGTATGAACTGCTTTTATACTCACTTGTTTCAGGACTAAGCCCATAATGACAGTAACAGTAGTAAGTTAAACGTCAAACTACTACAACTAAAATAACAAACAGATACAGATTTAGAACACATGTTACATTACACTAAGCGATTTACTTGGTGAAATAGTCATGTACACTGTATGAACTGCTTTATACTCACTTGTTTCAGGACTAAGGCCATAATGACAGTAACAGTAGTAAGTTAACGTCAAACTACGACAACTAAAATAACAAACAGATACAGATTTAGAAACACATGTTTACATTACACTAAGCGATTTACTTGGTTGAAATAGTCATGTACACTGTATGAACTGCTTTATACTCACTTGTTTCAGGACTAAGGCCATAATGACAGTAACAGTAAGTAAGTTAACGTCAAAACTACTACAACTAAAATAACAAACAGATACAGATTTAGAACACATGTTACATTACACTAAGCGATTTACTTGGTGAAATAGTCATGTACACTGTATGAACTGCTTTATACTCACTTGTTTACAGGACTAAGGCCCATAATGACAGTAACAGTAGTAAGTTAAACGTCAAACTACTACAACTAAAATAACAAACAGATACAGATTTAGAACACATGTTACATTACACTAAGCGATTTACTTGGTGAAATAGTCATTGTACACTGTATGAACTGCTTTATACTCACTTGTTTCAGGACTAAGGCCCTAATTGACAGTAACAGTATAAAGTTTTAACGTCAAACTACGACAACAACTAAAATAACAAACAACAGATACAGAATTAGAACACATGTTACATTACACTAAGCGATTTACTTGTGAAATAGTCAAGTAACACTGTATGAACTGCTTTTAAACTCACTTGTTTCAGACTAAGGCCATAATGACAGTAACAGTAGTAAGTTAACGACAAACTACGACAACTAAAATAACAAACAGATACAGAATTAGAACCATGTAACATTACACTAAGCGATTTACTTGGTGAATAGTCATGTACACTGTATGAACTGCTTTATACTCAACTTGTTTCAGGACTAAGGCCATAATGACAGTAACTAGTAGTTAACGTCAAACTACTACAACTACTACAACTAAAATAACAAACAGATTACAGATTTAGAACACATGTTACATTACACCTAAGCGATTTACTTGGTGAAATAGTCATGTACACTGTATGAACTGCTTTATACTCACTTGTTTCAGGACTAAGGCCCATAATGACAGTAACAGTAGTAAGTTAACGTCAAACTACGACAACTAAAATAACAAACAGATACAGATTTAGAACACATGTTTACATTGCACTAAGCGATTTACCTTGGTGAAATAGTCATGTACACTGTATGAACTGCTTTATACTCACTTGTTTCAGACTAAGCCCATAATTACATAACAGTAGTAAGTTAACGTCAAACTACTACAACTAAAATAACAAACAGATAAACAGATTTAGACACATGTTACATTACACTAAGCGATTTACTGGTGAAATAGTCATGTACACTGTATGAACTGCTTTATACTCACTTGTTTCAGGACTAAGGCCATAATGACAGTAAACAGTAGTAAGTTAACGTCAAACTACTACAACTAAAATAACAAACAGATACAGATTTAGAACACATGTTTACATTACACTAAGCGATTTACTTGGTGAAATAGTCATGTACACTGTATGAACTGCTTTATACTCACTTGTTTTCAGGACTAAGGCCATAATGACAGTAACAGTAGTAAGTTAAACGTCAAACTACTACAACTAAAATAACAAACAGATACAGATTTTAGAACACATGTTACATTACAACTAAGCGATTTACTTGGTGAAATAGTCATGTACACTGTATGAACTGCTTTATAACTCACTTGTTTTCAGGACTAAGGCCATAATGACAGTAACAGTAGTAAGTTAACGTCAAACTAACTACAACTAAAATAACAAAACAGATTACAGATTTAGAACACATGTTACATTACACTAAGCGATTTACTTGGTGAAATAGTCATGTACACTGTATGAACTGCTTTTATACTCACTTGTTTTCAGGACTAAGGCCCATAATGGACAGTAACAGTAGTAAGTTAAACGTCAAACTACTACAACTAAAATAACAAACAGATACAGATTTAGAACACATGTTTACATTACACTAAGCGATTTACTTGGTGAAATAGTCATGTACACTGTATGAACTGCTTTATACTTCACTTGTTTCAGGACTAAGGCCATAATGACAGTAACAGTAGTAAGTTAACGTCAAACTACTTACAACTAAAATAACAAACAGATACAGATTTAGAACACATGTTACATTACACTAAGCTGATTTACTTGGTGAAATAGTCATGTACACTGTATGAACTGCTTTATACTCACTTGTTTCAGGACTAAGCCCATAATGACAGTAACAAGTAGTAAGTTAACGTCAAACTACTACAACTAAAATAATCAAACAGATACAGATTTAGAACACATGTTACATTACACTAAGCGATTTACTTGGTTGAAATAGTCATGTACACTGTATGAACTGCTTTATTACTAACTTGTTTCAGGACTAAGCCCATAAATGACAGTAACAGTAGTAAGTTAACGTCAAACTACGACAACTAAAATAACAAACAGATACAGATTTAGAACACATGTTACATTACACTAAGCGATTTACTTGGTGAAATAGTCATGTACACTGTATGAACTGCTTTATACTCACTTGTTTCAGGACTAAGGCCATAATGACAGTAACAGTAGTAGTAAGTTAACGTCAAACTACTACAACTAAAATAACAAACAGATACAGATTTAGAACACATGTTACATTACACTAAGCGATTTACTTTGGTGAAATAGTCATGTACACTGTATGAACTGCTTTATACTCACTTGTTTCAGGACTAAGCCCATAATGAACAGTAACAGTAGTAAGTTAACGTCAAACTAACTACAACTAAAATAACAAACAGATACAGATTTTAGAACTACATGTTACATTACACTAAGCGATTTTACTTGGTGAAATAGTCATGTACACTGTATGAACTGCTTTATACTCACTTGTTTCAGGACTAAGGCCATAAATGACAGTAACAGTAGTAAGTTAACGTCAAACTACTACAACTAAAATAACAAACAGAATACAGATTTAGAACACATGTTACATTACACTAAAGCGATTTAACTTGGTGAAATAGTCATGTACACTGTATGAACTGCTTTATACTCACTTGTTTCAGGACTAAGGCCCAATGACAGTAACAGTAGTAAGTTAACGTCAACTACTACAACAAAAATAACAAACCAGATACAGATTTAGAACACATGTTACATTTACACTAAGCGATTTTACTTGGTGAAATAGTCATGTACAACTGTATGAACTGCTTTTATAATATACTCACTTGTTTCAGGACTAAGGCCATAATGACAGTAACAGTAGTAAGTTAACGTCAAAACTACTACAACTAAAATAACAAACAGATACAGATTTAGAACACATGTTACATTACACTAAGCGATTTACTTGGTGAAATAGTCATGTACACTGTATGAACTGCTTTATACTCACTTGTTTCAGGACTAAGGCCATAATGACAGTAACAGTAGTAAGTTAACGTCAAACTACGACAACTAAAATAACAAACAGATACAGATTTAGAACACATGTTACATTACACTAAGCGATTTACTTGGTGAAATAGTCATGTACACTGTATGAACTGCTTTATACTCACTTTGTTTCAGGACTAAGGCCATAATGACAGTAACAGTAGTAAGTTAACGTCAAACTACTACAACTAAAATAACAAACAGATAGAAACCAGATTTAGAACACATGTTACATTACACTAAGCGATTTTACTTGGTGAAATAGTCATGTACACTGTATGAACTGCTTTATACTCACTTGTTTCAGGACTAAGGGCCATAATGACAGTAACAGTAGTAAGTTAACGTCAAACTACTACAACTAAAATAACAAACAGATACAGATTTAGAACACATGTTACATTACACTAAGCGATTTACTTGGTGAAATAGTCATGTACACTGTTATGAACTGCTTTATACTCACTTGTTTCAGGACTAAGGCCATAATGACAGTAACAGTAGTAAGTTAACGTCAAACTACTACAACTAAAATAACAAACAGATACAGATTTTAGAACACATGTTACATTACACTAAGCGATTTACTTGGTGAAATAGTCATGTACACTGTAATGAACTGCTTTATACTCACTTGTTTCAGGACTAAGGCCATAATGACAGTAACAGTAAGTTAACGTCAAAACTACAACTAAAATAACAAACAGATACAGATTTAGAAGCACATGTTACATTACACTAAGCGATTTACTTGGTGAAATAGTCATGTACACTGTATGAACTGCTTTATAACTTTGTATTCAGGACTAAGGCCCATAATGACAGTAACAGTAGTAAGTTAACGTCAAACTACTACAACTAAAAATAACAAACAGATACAGATTTAGAACACATGTTACATTACACTAAGCGATTTACTTGGTGAAATAGTCATGTACACTGTATGAACTGCTTTATACTCACTTGTTTCAGGACTAAGGCCATAATGACAGTAACAGTAGTAAGTTAACGTCAAACTACTACAACTAAAATAACAAACAGATACAGATTTAGAACACATGTTACATTACACTAAGCGATTTACTTGGTGAAATAGTCATGTACACTGTATGAACTGCTTTATAACTCACTTGTTTCAGGACTAAGGCCATAATGACAGTAACAGTAGTAAGTTAACGTCCAAACTACTACAAACTAAAAATAACAAACAGATACAGATTTAGAAACACATGTTACATTACACTAAGCGATTTACTTGGTGAAATAGTCATGTACACTGTATGAACTGCTTTTATACTCACTTGTTTCAGGACTAAGGCCATAATGACAGTAACAGTAGTAAGTTAACGTCAAACTACTACAACTAAAATAACAAACAGATACAGATTTAGAACACATGTTACATTACACTAAGCGATTTACTTGGTGAAATAGTCATGTACACTGTATGAACTGCTTTATACTCACTTGTTTCAGGACTAAGGCCATAATGACAGTAAACAGTAGTAAGTTAACGTCAAACTACTACAACTAAAATAACAAACAGATACAGATTTAGAACACATGTTACATTACACTAAGCGATTTACTTGGTGAAATAGTCATGTACATGTATGAACTGCTTTATACTCACTTGTTTCAGGACTAAGGCCATAATGACAGTAACAGTAGTAAGTTAACGTCAAACTACTACAACTAAAATAACAAACAGATACAGATTTAGAAACACATGTTACATTACACTAAGCGATTTACTTGGTGAAATAGTCATGTACACTGTATGAACTGCTTTATACTCACTTGTTTCAGGACTAAGGCCATAATGACAGTAACAGTAGTAAGTTAAACGTCAAACTACTACAACTAAAATAACAAACAGATACAGATTTAGAACACATGTTACATTACACTAAGCGATTTACTTGGTGAAAATAGTCATGTACACTGTATGAAACTGCTTTATACTCACTTGTTTCAGGACTAAGGCCATAATGACAGTAAACAGTAGTAAGTTAACGTCAAAACTACTACAACTAAAATAACAAACAGATACAGATTTAGAACACATGTTACATTACACTAAGCGATTTACTTGGTGAAATAGTCATGTACACTGTAATGAACTGCTTAATTAC
>NW_025783018.1:0-31778 GCF_021130785.1 Homalodisca vitripennis | reverse complement strand
GAGTAACAGTGACTATCATAAGATTTCAGTTATTACTCATAGTTGTAAATTAAGTTTCATCCAAAAATCTATATGTCAGTTCGTTTTCCGAGATATCGATAGACAGATTTTCTTCTCGAGTTGATAGACTTTCACTTAACGTTTAGGAAAATGAAAGATAAATCTAATTCACATGTTTAGTTCGATTTTGTTAGTTTTCTTGGAATTTGTATATTTTTAATAGAGAAGATTAAGTTTGAACATTTTTATTCAATTGGTAGTTGGAGCGACATGGCGTCGGCACTAAATTTCACTAAATTGCTCTCTGAATTTCCAAATATATTACACATCTTGATGTATTTTTCGTTTCTCCTTCTCTCGTGCAACTGCTCTACATTGATCTTCTGACAGGTCATGACAAGCGTTACTTACAAGTAAAAACAACTGACTCCTAGCTGTAATCCAGTTCTTGAAATTAAAATTAAACTGTGGCTTTGTTGGGAACAATGTAGTCCAGTTTACATTCCACTAACTCCAAACTTTACTTGCCAGGATTATTACGGTTTTCAATTGCAACTGGAAATTAATCGCTTTCATTTACAACGTTCAATGTATACCAGACCTGATTTACCTAAGTACTAGACTCTTTGTTAGGAAACTTATTTCCCCGTTACACTAGTTACTCGGGGAAGGAAACGTGAACTGAATAAATTAATTCAACTTGTTTTATCAAAAATAATATGCTAGCTAATCACTGGCTCATTTATCACAGAAGTTGGCGACCTGTCCTTGGAAAATGGACAGTTCGTAATAAAAATAATTGCTAAATCTAATTGGAACACCTGGATATGTATTCGAATGCAATTTCTCATTGGAAGATGGACAGGTTGTAGTTTACAACACTAATTTGAACTTTCCATCAATTACTCCAATAAGATCTTATTAATATGATTTAATTGGATAGTATGAATCAAAATTTGAAATCAATTTTTATTTGGGTTATAAGATAACCCTGAATCCCTTAACTAAATTATTAGAATTTTGTACTAGTAATAATTAAGTGACCTGAATTACATCAACATCCTATTTGTCATTGGAAGATGACATTATAATCGCATACATAAACAATTCCATTGGAATACGACCTGAATATGCATTTAAATACAATTATACCGCGGAACATTTACAGCATTATAAGTCAAATTTTTATTCATCACCTAACTTCCACTTCGCACCAATTATCAGCTCTCCTTACCTTAATTTCGGACCGTTTAATCAGTAAATAACAAAACTAAATAATTAAGTTGAGTGAACCTAAATTGGAAAACTCTGTACTAGGAAATGTCCTGAATTGCACAGTGACAATACTAAATCTCATTAAAACAACGACCTGAATATGTATTAAATACAACTTAAACAGGAAAATGACTAATTACAAACTCTAATTACTTGGTTCGAATTGGATCGGACTTTTAATCTCATTAGCAGAATTAAAAATAAACTGAATAACAAAATAGAACAATTTAAGCATATAAAGAAAAAGTGTTGCAATCTTATTGAAACTAGGGAGGGAATCGTAAATCAATTAACACACTCTATAATCGGAACGTAAAACCATATGAAATTAAAAACGAGTAATTTTAAAATAAACTGAAGGTGAACTAAAAATGGAATTCTATCAGCTTTACTCATCGTTTAGAAGATTGGTTCCTGGTTCCATCACAGTCGGAACATACTCTTTCTGCGGCAATCGTTGCTGTTTGAATGCAATTCCAAAGTTGTGTTCATTAAAGGCAATGGACTTGAAAGATTACTCTCGTTTACATTAATTACTACTCTCATTAGAAAATAACCGAAGATTCTGATGAAACTATTATAAAAAGCTACGTCTTTAACAATAATTCACGGTGGTTAATGTACTGCGCATCTTAGGCGAACAATTTAAAGGCCGTTGTCGCACAGATTATAAACAATATGACAACAATAATACCAATTCAGCAAATGAAATTTACAGCCTATTACAACTAATATATGGTTACGATAATTTTGCCAGAACCGTTTCCAAATGTTTGCAGATTTACAATACATGTTTCGGAACGAAAATTGCATCAAAAGGTAGTTGAACAAGTTGTAAAAAGTGCTCCAAAAAGGGTTGTCAAAAAAATTAAAGTAAATAGGGACAAAATAAATAGTTAGCATTCGACAAAAAAACATTACATAGGCCTAAATTTTGTACAAAAATTCCAAAAGTTTTATTAAGTTTATTAATAAATGTCTATGAATCTTTTTTTTTTAATTTTTAAACAGGAAACCATAAAGAAACGAAATAGCGTATCAACTTGGCAAATTAACCTATATGAAATATTTTATGTGATATATTTATTTTAAGAAATCTTCAATTTATTTCAGCTAGTTCTTGGTGAACAAAAAGTTCTTATGCGATTACAACGTAAACGATATCTAAAAAACCGGTAAGATATGAACAAAATTGTTTATTACAAAATGTTTTGGAATTTGGTTTAAGCATTTCAGAATAGTTTTGGATTTTTCCTCTAGGTTCATAAAATAATAGAGTTATAAAATGTTAAAAACAGTATGAACGGCCGCCATATTGAAATGTAATGGTGCACCAAGCTGGGCAAAGAAACGAGCTGAGATATCTATAGATCATAGTTTATTCTTAAATCATGTCACAGATAATTTCTGCTTTGAGACATTTATCTTTTCCACAAGCTAGTTTTATGTAGTATGCATATACACCCCTTTAAATAGGGTTATTTGTAGCTCTGGAGATCATGTTCGGTGAAGTAAGAGGGAAATTTTCTTTTAACTCTACCATGACAATTGCAATAGGCTGGTTTAGTATAAAAAATCTACCTAAAAATGATTAGTACTGAAGTCTTTCAAAATGGTCCAAATGAATGCAATGGAATCTGTATATAGATATCTTAAACGTGCTAACATTTCGCTTCCAACTCCAAGATTCCGACATTTTTGTCTTTCGATTATGAAATTTGGTGAATAGGAAAGTCGTGAATGACATTCTACATGACTGTCAGTAATACTGAATGCCTAATTAGGAGTTGCCTATGACGTCATTGTTGTGCGGTGGTCGTATTTGGAGCGTCCATTCCAGGGATTCCCGTACACTTGGAGAGGGGGGAGGGACAAACCAAATTACTGGCTGAAATATATTTCCCTTGATGGTTACAAGCTAAATTTTAAAAATATTGGATGGGAAGGAAAAATACATAGAAGAAGAGATATTTAGTTTTTGCTCCCCTTGATTTATTGTAAAATATCATGTTTTTTAATGAAGATTTTGAAAAACAGTGTGAGTGTTTGCGAATAAAATCCAATAAAATGAATGATATTATTGTTATTTTGGATAAAGCCTACTATGTATATGCTACTATACAATATACTACACGACTGCCCGCATTTTACTTTACAAAACGATGATACTACAAGCCTTTCAATAAAGATACAGGCACAACTTTGTGAGAACCTGACTACACCGTATAGTCCACGTAGAAAATGTATTGAGCCAACGTCCTACTTAGAGCACGTTCCATGTCAAGGCTTACTTCGGACTTTGCTGCATCTTGTCACGAGTAAACCTCTTACACCCGTCACTCTGCTCGGCCAGCATTTTAGACAGTTCTATAGTAAATACACAATCGAATAATATTTTTAAATAATGTACCATATTGTTGCGCGTTGTCGTGTTGATGCGACCGTATTTGGAGAGTACGTAGCCAGGGATCGCCGTACACTTTGAAATGTGAGATGGGAAAATATAAATTACTAGCTATACTTGTAAATAGATGTTCCTCGGATGTGTTAAGAAATTAGGATAAAAATGGTTAAATAGAACAATATGAACGATTCTAGGTAGTTTAGTAAACTGAACGAAACTAATTGATATAAGATCAAAGAACCGTATGAAAACTGTATGACTGAATAATTTATTTTGTTTTATTTACTTTTTCAAGTATTAATATTAACGAAATAGTAAGCAGGGCAAGGAAATAAAGTTAAAAAATAAAAAGTATAAAAAATTTAAACAAAGACTTGTAATTAATAATTTAAAATCTTTTATTTAATTATTACCAGTTTATCAACGAACCAGTTACCTATACGCTAGATACGTTTTATCAGTATCTTCTTGACTCATGAAAACATTTTCTACTAAAATTCTGTATTTTTTACTACTATTTTTGGCATTCACATTCTTTTTTTTATAGGATTATTTTGTGAACTATAGGTCAAGCATCCTATCAAAAAAATCACAATTACGGATTTTTAATGATTCTAGTTATATACAAGATTTTAGTGATAGTTGAAGTAATGAAACTAGAGAATAAGAGATATACGAGGGAAAAATGGAAGGAATGGTGAGCATAACGCTCTAAGGTAGTTCATCCCTTTAAAGTATCATTGAATCTTAGAACGTGCTAGTGATTGTTGTAATAGTTTATATGAAGCTGTAATAATCACTGAAATTGTTTTTCCAACCCGTTATACTTGATTTAGTCTCTCTTTCAAGTATGCGTGACATATTTTTGCCTGTTATTTAGTCACTAATCCACAAATTGCAAGGTGGTTATCATGTAATTCAAGCAATATCAATGAAATAATGAACCCACGATCCTCCAAATATTCTATTCCTTTGGAAGTTTTCCAGCAATGATCTTTTGATGTAGGTGACAACGTTACAACGCATTCTTAGTTTATAACGGCGCTACTTATTTTACTGAGTTTTTGTTTTTTCAAAGGTACGTTTTTACCACGAAATGCTCAAAATTTGTTCATAGCACCAGTGAGAAGTTCAACTATAAGCACTGTAGCAGAATAAAGTTAGGACATGGCGTCATTATAAACAACCCAACGTTCTGAAGAAGCATGTAATAAAACACATATGCAAGTTTTACCGGTAACCACCGCCAGCCACGACGAACATACTATATCGCAGATTGGATTTATGTATTTAATTGTGTATCCACGTGTGTTCACGTGTTTTGCAGAACAAACAAAATCCCCGACCGACACGATGTTTGATCGTAAAAAAAGTGGATATATACGCAACACAAGCTAACATGCTGTTTTAAAAAAAAAAAAAAACTGAGATAAAACTGTAGTTACACCGCTTTTATAGGTTGAGCTCACACGTTTACCCCTGCATGTTTAAACATTCCAGTTGATGTATTTGCTTCAGAGCAGTAATAAAATATTGTTTTTTTATTGTGATACCAAATAGTGAATGAAGAATATTTTTCTTTCAGATGGACATTTACACTCAAGATTTATTAATGCGTAGATAAAGAAAAACTATCTGAGATATTTAATGATTTTATTATTCCTAAATCGAGGTATATTGTACTCCTATGATCTAACTCAACAATATCCATAGCGTTGTATTTTATATACTACCTAGAATAAAACATACATTTCTTATTACTTAATAGCCTTGCGTAGCAATTAGCATGCACAGTAAAACGCCCTCTATATATCGTACTCTCACTTCACAATCTAGGCTAATTAAAGGGTTAATTCTTTAAAATACTATAACCTCATCTTAAGCTAGAAATTTAACCTAGTTCTTGCTTTGTTTACATTGTTTCGTTGAATATCGAATGATTTTTAAGGACAATAACCTTTCGGGCGTTTTTCCAACAAAGGAAGAACGAAAAATGGAACAAATCATGAAGATTAAAATTCATCCTCTTCTTCAAGTGTCCAAAAACCTTAAGACAAATAGTTAGAAAACTAAAAACAAAACAATTTGTGTTGATTAACATATCCAAGTCATGTTTAGCAACTTAAACTGCTGTAAGTAAGAAACCCAAGCTTA
The DNA here is from genome assembly GCF_021130785.1 of Homalodisca vitripennis. NCBI lineage: Eukaryota > Metazoa > Arthropoda > Insecta > Hemiptera > Cicadellidae > Homalodisca > Homalodisca vitripennis. The sequence goes on along the minus strand of NW_025783018.1, from coordinate 25,945 downwards.
TAACTGATGAACCTGGACCAACTAGAGCAAGTTCCATCTTTCTCCCTTGTCGAATATCTCACTAAACCACACCACACCCCTAAAGGTGGTGAGGTTATTCCTTTGTCCTTTCATCACCTTCTTATCCCTACCCACGCTCCCTTACCTATTCCATATTTTCGTGGTTCGGATTCCATATTATTTCCTTATAATGTACAATTTTTAAACCTTCCCGTTCCATTTAGTATAATTTTGGACTAATACAAATTTCGGATTAAAAACATGAAACTTAGAGGAGAAGTAGTTGAGTGTATTTTTATTTAGCTTTAATACATGCAATTTTCATTGTGTTATACATTTGTAATTTGTTATGCATTTATGTTTTTACGAACAATTTTATTGTGCTGCTGCATCATAACATTATTTGAGTTTATTGAAAACCTCCAAAACACTAGTGGTACGAACATAAACTTCTTATGTAAAACCCCCTAAGACTTGTGTTACAATCTATTGATACAGTCTCAGAAAAAGGGAAAATACTTTGTTTGTAAATTATGTCGACAATTACAGTCTTTCCTAAAGATGAGCAAGCGTTTTAAATGGAAATTTCAATTCATTTAATAAATTTGACTATTGGACATTCCACTTTTGTATCTTTCAACAAATGACACCAAAGAAAGTGCTTTGATAATAATCAAGGTAGGATTGCGTCACACCACCTGTCGCACAACACGCTTCACGTGAGATAACATGCAGAGTTAGAAGTGTATAGCCTATTTCATTGTTGAGTTTAAACATACTGGCAGATAATCACACAGATAGCAAATTTGTTTACTACCCCCTGCATGTTTGTGCTCAGTTTATTTACACATTCATTTATTCTGCTATTTTCTCGTTGCAATCATGGTTATCATAAGACCAGAGTAAACATAATATTCGATAAAGCTCAGCTAAACCTATAGGTTTATATGTATCATTTATTGAAGTCAGAGTTCCTAATGTATAAAGGCTTCAAGCGAAATCAAAGGTATATAGGTTGTCAGTTTGTTTCTGAGAAAATACCGCAGACAGACAGACACGGTATACAGACAGAAATTGCATTTGTCCAATAACTCGAGTTATGAGCTTCGCTAACACTCTGGTAATAGCTTAAATCTACTTTATATTTTTAGTTCAGTTCTTTAGTTTTTTTTATTAATTTTTATGTCTTAGTAGAGAAAATTAGGTTTGAACATATTATTCATCGTAAGTTATTCAGCGAACATGGCTTTGGCACTAAAGTAAATTGCTGTCTGAATTCCAAATATATTACAAATTCTTGATGTATAATTCGTCTTTCTCTATACAACTACTCTAAATTGATCTCGGACATTCAAAAAGATTTAGTTACAACTGAAACAACTACTCCTAGCTATAATCCGATTCTGAAATTAAATTAAGCTGTGCTTTGTTGGAACATGGAGTCAATTTACATTCCACTAACTCCAAACTACTTGCAGGATATTAACAGTTCTCAACTGCAACTGGAAATGAATCGCGTCAGTTACAACTCTCATTGAAATTTGAACTAATTTACATCATTCACTACTCTAGTTAGAAATACTGTTTACCTTACAGTTACTCCGGTGAAAGGTAAACCTGAAATTAATCCCCTCACAATCTTTGAGTGATCAAAACTAAAACCACACCTACACTGGAATATGAGCTGAACATATGCTATTGCCCAGCTCCTTCGGAAAATGACCTAGATTAGAGTTAAATGTCTAAAGTGATCTTGACATGATTTGAATAAGTAGTGACCCTCATTATAAAATGTTATGAATTACATAAATTTAAAATTGTATTGAAACACGATCTGAATATGCATTAATTGCAACACCCATTGCAAACACTCACCAATTGAAAGTCTTTTGGCAACATGATTTAGATTGCCAAAAAACACAATTGAACTTGACCTGAATTGCTTCAATTACGATAGATCCTATTATACGATTTCCTGAACAGCACCCAAAATAATAATTATAATTTAGTAACAATTGAGTGACCTTTTCAACACCAATAAAAATGATAGTTTGAAAATGACTCGAGCTAAACAAATAATAACAAATAATTTTGTTAATTAATAATAATAATTCCATCAATTTACAAAGAAAATTCTAATAATTTTTCGGAATTTACAGACCACTATTACCATTAGTTGTGGCCAGTTATATAATTATAATAATAATAAATAATACACTTAATCTATAGTCCAGCAAACTTAAATAATTTATTTAAAATTGAGCCTCCAATTGTGGTGTTTTCTGTTTTATTTATTTATTTTTTAATAACTACTGACATATACCAGAGCTGATAAGTTTGTATGGATACCCAAATATTGGTGGAATAACGCCGGCCAACAGTGATTTTATTTTCATTGGTTGCCCAACCTGTTCAGAGAGCTAAGTTCAGTTTTGCTCTCTGACAGAAGTATGTCCAAACTGTGCCGGGCTCAGTCATGCATTAGCCGGCCATTGTTCTGGATACTCAGTGACACAATTCAGCAGAAATAAATACTAAACTATCCATTTACAATTTACTATCCTGTCCACATTGTGTTTTCCATATTTTGTTGAAACTGCCACAAGCGGCTGTGTTCTGAAAACTAATAGTTGTGATTGTGTGGTAATTAATACAAGTGATAAAAGTATTGTGTTGTGTGTAACTAACCTATTAGTGGGTAAGCTAATAAAAATTCTAACTTTTCCTTCCTTCTCCTTACTGAGTGCACTAACTCATTTTAGTAGATCATGTACAATATGTATGTCGGTATTCATTATATTAATAACTCAACGCAGAATAACAACAATTAAACTACCAGTAACACTTCAATAAAAATAATAAAATCTTAACAATTACAATAACATTCCAAAATAAAAATAAACCGTACCAAATCAACAATATATCATTTAACCTATGTAACAAATAAATAATGAAATAACAAATATATAAATATAATAATATGTAAATATACAAAATTCATGTTAACTGAACTATATTTTATCTGAAGACATAATTTAAAACTTATCATCTTCCTGCAACAAAAGCCAGCTAAAATATTTAGCACAATTTGTTCTTAAATGGATTGCAAGTCCTAAAATACATTGGTGGTTGATTAAAAGATTTAGGAACAAGGTATTGGAAGGAATGCCTAAAAATTTCTTTGTTCACTTTAGGAATTCTTATTGTACCCTGTTTTACATTACGGGTAGAGTAAACACCCGTTAATTACAAATGAAATTGGAACCATAATATTAAAAATAACATAGCTTGCAGTTAGTTTATAAATCTAATTGAACTGACCTAATTTGAAGCAATTAAAACAACTTTTGTTATAAAATTAGCTGAATTACAAACTCTCAAAAATAATTATAGAATTTAATATGAGTAATTAAGTGACTATCTTCCACAATCTATCTTCTACAAATGCAATTCTATTAAATGAAAAGGAACATGACTGCATTCGAACTCTAATTTTAAACTTGACTTTTAATTCCATTAATTATTGCTCTCATAAAAAATATTATCTGAATTGCACCGGTTAAAACCTAATAATATAACTAAACAATAAGCGAGTGATTTTAAATTTGTTTCAATGCGACTCTGATTTTATGATGGCCTGAATTGTTTTCAATACAAATTTCATTAAAACACGACATGAATAACCATTAATACAACTGCACTGGAACAGATTTTCATCATAACTCTACTTTTTTAATTTGACACGAGTTGCATCAATTAAAACTCTCATTAGAATATTGCCTTAATTGGATCCGTCAAACCTACATAAAATAATATCTATAATATATAAAAGAAAGTCGTGTTAGTTACACTAATTTATAACTCAAGAACGGCTGAACCGATTTGGGCTGAAAATTGGTAGGGAGGTAGCTAAGAACTGGGGGAAGGACATAGGACACTTTTATCCCGTTCCCGATTCAGGATTCCGCCCCACTGGTCTCTAAAAGTTACGGAAATACCCGTAAGAAATGCATTTGCAGCAAAACATATGTTATTAAGTGAAAGAGCCTGTTCAAATTTAATCAGCTGTTCTTTGTAAACATATATGCGACAAACAAATATGTTTTATATAATTTAATTACGATTTTAAATTTCTTTACATTTATAAGTTTGAAAAGCATAAAGTAAGCTTAAGAGAATCAGCAAATTTTTGTTTCAATAAAAAATAAAACTAACCATACGCCAATTTCGTTTAAACATCTGGAGCTCATAATCATTAGACTGTAATAATATGTAACCTAATATATGCCTAATTTTCGTTACAAAATTACATTGACCGCCATCATTTATTACATCGTATTTGTGCTAATGAATTCGACTTTTGACTCCTGTCCACGCTGGGCTAATATAGTTCAATTGTATACCAAAATCATAGAATATTAGAGAAAAATTCATGGAATATGGCTAAATTGAATCAATTACAATTCTTGTCGAAAGAACTAGAACTAGATGCAACTAAAACTATAATTTGAACTGGAGTTGAACTAAATTAATTGCTTCTCTCATTAGAAGACGGTTTTGATTCTATCAATTGCAACGCTCTTTAGATATTTCTCTCTTGAATCAGTCACAAGTTGTCATTAAAGCATAGGCCTGAAAGACGTTTTCCTTGGAACTAATACCTAATTGAACCAATTACTACTCTCATTATAACATAACCCTAATCTGGTTTATTTTTTAAACTGGTACTAGCATCCAAAATGCGTGGTCTATAGCACTGCACTGTATAATAAACTAAAATATTATCAGAACAGTTCTTAAATCCATCGAAACCCTGATAGGAACATAACCCATAATTTCCACTAAAAATGTTTCGGAATGAATGTTCCATCATCGGGTGGTTAAAAAAGGGTTGAAATTGATTTCCACATGGGGTTGTCAATGCTTAAAAATTAAAAAAAAAAAAACATACAAAAATTACGCGGCGGTAGGCCTAACATTTGTAAACCTAAAAGTATCACATTCCCTAAATACAGTTTTTTTGTCTAAATTTATAAATTAAGAGTTAGTGACTTTTTAAATTTGTAATGGCCACCATAAAGAAACAAAATGTCACCACCAACCTAACCAACAAAAATGTAACCCAGATATACATTTATTTGGCAAGTTTAAATTTGTTTCAGCCAGTTCTTGGTAAAACGGAACGTACTTACGGGAATTTTACACGTAAAAGATATCTATAAAACCGTCAAAATGAAAGTAATTTGTCTATTAACAAAATGTTTTTAGTATTACTATGAGTATTCCAGAACAATTTTTGAGTTTTTCTTTTCGTTCATAAACCAATGGAGTTTTGAATTTTATTTAAGTTTTGAACATCCGCCATTTTAAACGAAATGGTGCACTAAACTAGTCAACGAATGTAGCCGATAAAATAGTTTTCGTACAAGTTTTAACCTGTTTGGGCTTTTTTTGGACAGTTAGCGTTTCCAAAAGACCTTGTTATAGAGCATATATGAATGTGGGGAGGTTTTGGGCTCTGAATATCATGTTTTTCCGAAGTAATGGTGACCATGGCAACTGCAATATTCTAATTGTGCATACCAAATCTATCTAAATAAGATAAAATACTAGTATCTTATGAAATGTTCAAATTATATATTTTATAGTGCCATTGTATATTTTATAGACATATACAGAAGCTTTTTTCCCCCACTCTGATTTGATACGTATATAGACATCTGCACGTGCTAACATTCTATTTCCAACTTCAAGATTCTGACACGTTATACTGTGGATTCATGAAATTCGGTCATTCTGAAGTCGAGAATGACAAATTCTAAATGAATGACTTGTCCACTTATACAGGAATGCCATTTATTAAGGAGTTTCCTATTACGTCATTGTTTATACGTTGTTTTGTTGGTGCAACCATGTTTCGAACGTACATTCACCGTACAATTTAAAAAACATGCTAAAGTGGAAAATATAAATTATAACTTGAACATATAGCAATAGATAGGTTACAGTTTGAGTTTCCCTGCATTTTGAAAATACCGTACTTTAACACGCAAATGTAAACCAATTAATTTAGATACATCCATCAGTTTAACTTGTAACGCTAATCATTAAAGTTAAATGTTTTTATTTATCGTATACGAAATACTACGTGACTTCCATATCAGATGATATATTTATTAAAATATGATGATTTAAAATTTGAATTAATCAATTACACAACTCGTACAAAAACTGTTTTCTGATATTTCGTAATGGTTTTTTTTCAGGATTCAAACCAAGAGTTGAATGATGAATGAATACGTCTAATGTAATTTCCAAACACAAAAGAGTCAGTGTTCATTGTTATCTATATATTGTTGTAACATTCATCAACTATTATAAATGAGCTTTAATTGGGAATGTGGCGATCCAATGTTTTTGATATGGTTTTTCAGACACTTGTAAATAAACAGTTGCTTTCTCCTGCGGTCTATTTTCGATCTTTAAGGAAAAATCAATCCCGAATTCGCTACCAACACCACATTCTTATAGGTCTTCCTAATAATTCAAGCAATATAATAAATAATATATATACATATACTCGTGTATTATAATATATATGCAATATATCCAGAGGGGAAGCCGTCTTAGTTGGGATACGGCCGATGACGTTCTGCGGCTCCATCATCGCCGCACGCATCGTTTAAGCAAGCGACCCAGCTAATGATTGAAACCAGGTCATTAGGCGAGTGGTCAACCATGCCGCTGGATGTCCCGAAGCGAACAGACACTTGGTCTTTTCGCTGTGCTATGACCATAGGCCGACTCGCCCCGGGTTCAGCATCAATGTGCTGCGTCTCCGCGGTTTTGATGTTTCCGCCCTATCGGACAGCTATCCGAAGGCCTGCGCCGTCCTGGTGGTCTGCCGCCAGTCAAATCCCCTAGTCAAGACCTCTTCGGCAGGGTGAGAGGAAGGCCAGATTTTTTTACATCGGAGGACACAAAAGGGCGAGAGAATTCTAGGCCAGAGAACGCAGCCAAGAAGTTCCGAAAGAGCCGGTGCCCTCGAAATCTATCCACGCAGTGGCAAACTCACTTTCGGGGAGACACGAAACCCGATGGACGATGGACTGGCGCGGACCCTCATACAGAGCAGGTTCAACCATGGGTCGAAAAAGGCGGTAATGGCGAAGCGCGGGGTGGTGACTACTTAACCATCACCGATTTCTCCTGACAGGTCACGGCTATTTTCAAGGTCGGTACCTTGAATCAGATGTATTGGGTTAAGGCACCCGGGTTTCACCGGATAATGCTATCTACTTACTAATTTGAATCTAATATTGATGGCTTAATCGCTTTCAATATCTTTATTAGCGAAAGCATACGTGATTGCGTTAATTATGAATTCAGAAGATACTCACGTCTAAACTAGGAATTTGGAATAGGGGGGAGGATTGTATATAAGATTGAAGAGCTAGTTCCATATGCTCTGCCAGTTCTTGAGTCTTTATGATGTGTTGAGGACATATTTCTTTACCATTAGGGAAGAGGGCGCTACAGAGGTTCAATACCTAGACAAACGTAGACAATATCCATCACAAAAGTTTCTGAGTTTGAAAATATAAGTGTACTATATTCAGTGCGCTGTTAATCCTATTGAAACATGTATCTGGTGTTAGTTGTAACTAAAAACAAAACAAAGATGTTGCACATTAAAATTAGGTAACAACAATATTGTTTATATCATTCAAATGGCGAGCAAGACAAACACAAAGTTTCATATGATTAATAAACATGCTAGTGGGAAATTCATGGAATCTGAGTACTAGTGATGGATCAGAGTTGCTTCAATTAATAAAGATAGTGGCTTTATGATTAACATATGTAATGAAAGTTCATGAGTTTTCAGATAAGTCTAAATTTCTCCAATCGAAACCCTCTTTATACTTATTCAAGTGGCAGGTGATCCAAGCACGAAGACCATCAACCGATAGCAACCATACATAACACACATTCTCATGGGGACACTAAAAATAATATTTATAGATTTAAACTGTATTTTTTTTATTACCACGAGGTACGGGTTTTTTTATATGATAGCGTGCGTAAAAAGTCTATCAAATGATGTTTCTTCAGGGGGGTAAGATCCTTGTCGGAGCGATACTGGCACATGAGAAAATTGTCCTGAAGTAGCCAAGGAATAATGGAGTCCAGACACGTTAGAGTTCTTCTTATAAATTACAGTAGCTGACTTCATTCATAAAACAACTTTTAGTTTTTTTAGTAACGTCGGTTAAAGTCCCATTTTATGTAATTGACGATTTTTTTGCAAATTACATGAAATCAGTTATTATGTAAGACAATCGTATGGACGCGCAATTGTTGTGCCAGAATATTTTGCAACCCTCAGAGTTACCAACACGACCTTAGCCTCACTGACACTACGAGGATTATAACTAGGTGTTTGGTTTTGGAATAAAACCTTTTATGTATGCTGAACGGAACGAGCAGGACATGAGTATAGGTATTTAAGTTAAGTTAGTTTAAAATATTCGGAAAAAAAAAAAAATTTTAGTGAAAGTGAAAGTTTCTTTAGGAGAACTTTGTATCATGGGTGTTGTCTTCGAGGATCTGTAACAATGACAAAATAAGCTTTAAATAGTTCGAAAACCCCACATTTACAGACTATTATTAAGACATAAAGAGAAAATACTTATGCAACCCTTAGTTTCGGATTGAAGAAAAATTAATACAAATGCAAATGGCATTTTTGTCTCATTACCGAACTCTTGTCTATTATAGTATGATACGAAACTGAATAAGGTATTTTATATCGGAGTTTGTTATGTAAAAGAAAGAAACTTAAAATTTATCCTTGTGATGGAGCGAATGGTCTTAATGGTTATATGGACTTATTTATAGTTGCCAAATTAGTGATAAGTTTCTAGTCGCGATTTAATGATCATACCGGTATACATCTATCAGCCATTAATAACACAGAAATTAAAAATAGTTTACACGTTTTTGATAGAATAACACTTTCGTTGCGGACAAATTAACATATGCAGCCATGCATAGAGAAATCATAATATGGGTAAACATCGCGTCCAATCACAATACTTCCGCTCCCGGAATAATGGTCATAATGTAGATAACGATAGACAAGAGCTCCTACAAATTTGTGATTTAGTCCCCAAGTGCGAACTACCTCAATGGAATCCTGCCGTAGCATTTATCTCTGATCCCTGTATCTCATTAGGCTTCTGTATCTTCATGAAACTGCAAGCTTCATCTCCGTGTAACACTCGGGTGTTTATAAAAAAAGAGGATCAGTAATGCGAATATTGTATGTTTGTAGAGAGTGAAACGTTGGATCTGTCTAAAATACTCTCATTCACCTTGTTCAGCTCCATTACAACTGTACTATCCACGTCAATTAACCAACTGTCTCCTCCTCAAATAAAATGGTACCGTCCACATTATTGAAAATAATTTTATGGTATTTTTGTTTCCATATAACGATTGTGTTTTCGTTTATACCTCAAGGAAGTATAATTTAAATATACAATCCTAATAATTAGCATTGTAACATAAAATGTTTATCAATGTGTAGGGTTTGTAAAAATATAATGATTTTAAATACTCTTTTAAAATGGAACTCCTGAAGTAACATAAAAAAGTAAACACCGAATCGTTTATAAAACTCCATGTGAAGTTGCGTTATATATTCTAAAAGTAGAAAGATATTTTGGCATTTTTACTTCAGTCAGACATTTTTATAACTCAAACTCCGAAAAATTACGTCTCGTGTTACAACATTACAATATTATCAAATATTTTTGTTTTCAAATTATTTTATAATGAAACAATATAAGCTATACTATTAAAGTTTTAATAATTGAATAAATTAAATGTTACTGAATGAAGGCTACAAGTCGTTTTAAAAATACTGTAAAAATTGTCAAGGTTTTATATAACACTAGATGTTTTAATGTTGGGTGCTGACATTATAAATAATTTTCTTGATTTATCCTAAGGGCTGCGTTGCTGTTTTATTTAAATAATATTTGTCGTACAATCGCGGTTAATTAATTATAGAATTCTCACTTTACATTGTAGGCTTTTATCCAAATAAATTTCAAATAATAACGAAAACAAAAACCCCTCCTGGTATTTGAATTTTATAATGACAAAATATTCTTAAACTTATACTTAATGATTAACCTTTGGCGTGAGGGGGGGGGGGGTGCCCAGCATTTGGAATATTTAATAATAAAAGAGATAACAATTCCAGAATTCTTACACTCGGTTCCACAGTAACAGTTCTAGATATGATCATATGGATGTCTATGGCTCGTGAGTTACTACAAAGTATAAACGAATGTAGGCTACTTTCCAATTATTCTTCGCTTTAAATTGAGAGGATTGATTTGGGCTTATTGAATATGATTAACTAAAGGCGAAAATTGTTTTCAGCAATCATCACACTGTGAAAGAACAGATCTAAAACACAAAATGTTGTGCAACTTCTTTCCTGGTTGGTGTATCTGTGTAATCACCTTAAATATACTATCAACAATGTGTTACATAAGAAGGTTCCAATTAGTCAAAACTAATAAAACCCTGCAGTGATGGTAACGAAATATAAAACATAAGAGCAGCAAAACGGCAATTGAGTATTCATGGTTCTGTTATTTTTCAAAAGGGTGTAAATTATTCACTTAAACGTGATCAAAGTACCTGGAGGATTATTTCATTGTGATTGCGGATAGCCCGAGCGGTTCTAAAGATGTTGGACTTTGGATCTGAGCTAGAGATTATGCAGTGGTCTATCACCATAGCACTTTTATCAGTACCACCGACCGTTTGCTGTATCGACTTTACCTCTTATCCTGTTTGATACGATCACCCATGAGAATATCCCTTGAAAGGCGATCGTCTTTTCCTTTTGTACAAAAAATATTTATTCGATACATCAAGCAACTACTTTCATAAGGTCGTTTACAGTTGCTGCCTGATAGTTGTGAAATGCTTTTCCAGCAAATATCAGAGCCATTAGATAAGCACACTCCGTCCTGTGTAGATGGTCCAGAAATGTAGGTTGGTACTCTATACTAATGTTATAGGGGTGTAGGGGTGGACCGCTATGGAGTGTTGCACTTGGAACATTCAAATGTAATTTCAAATAATAACGAGTTCTTTTACTACGGATATTCTGTTGGTAATAAGAATGGAGAGAGATATGTATATTAAAAGTAATTATTTATAAAAGATTATGTAAGTTACATTTTATTAAATTATTTTAATAAGCAAAGTAACTGAATTAAGCTTAGTAATTTAATATTACAATAAACACCACTTAGCGTATCGCGTAACGGGTTTCTCTGAAGTCGCATTAATTCTTCCGTCCGTAGTTATATTAGTTATATTGTCCTTATTAAAATGGGATTAAATTCACTAAATTCAGAGATAGTTTAGAATTTTATATTAAAATTTAGCAAAGAAAGCATATCAAATGCAAAATTATAAGTCTTTAGTTAAAAGCATCGGTTTATGTTATATTGTAGTATTTTAGAAAACAATGGTACCTAAAGTTATAAAAACGGAACGTTTTAGTAGTTATTTGTTATGAACCATGTCATTGGACTTTATGAGCCTATGTCAATGCTTTGACCCTAACAACTGATGTCAGGGGGGAAATAACAATAACGTTTGGGAAGACCGGGTAATTCAAGGGTAGTGCACCCGGTTGTCCTTGCGGACCCGAGGGTCTTATTTCCTTTAAATGGTAAATCTGCCTTTTTGTCGTATCTCTCCATGGGAAACTCTGGTATAAGAGTATGCTGTAGAACAAGGTATTCGTCTGGGAGTTGAGTTGGAAAGCTATCGACTGAGTTCTTTTATAATTAATAATTTACTATTTAATTGAAAGCTGGAAGCATAATAATTGTTACCAAAAAACAAGTTAGCATTATGCAACACCACATATCGCAGGCTTCGCTGAGATTGCATGCAAAATTTAAACCTACAGCTCATTTCATTCATGAGATGTCCTGTTAAGAGACAAGGAGGCAATCATTAGATTGTACACTTTTATATCCCTTTGGCGGAAAAAAGAGTAATTGCGTCATCCTCCTTGCATCACTCACTTATTGTGAATGTGAATGTTGTGCCCTTGATGAGACAATGAGAATACTATTCATCAAGATTACAGTATATTTTTTATATTTTGTAGCCTGGGAGGCTGTGATATCGACACTATGTACATAATTCGTTTTGAGCTTCTTCATCGCCGAACTTTTTGGATCTCTCTAGACGCACATTATCACAACAGTAAAGTCTGTGGCAGCTGTCAGATTCCAAACGATGCTGCGAGAGGAAGGTAACTGAAGATTAACTTAAAATTCACATTTAATCAACCCTTCCTCAATAGCTACGTTATGTGCGTGCTATATATTTGTCTTCATTACACTCAGAACATACCACCATAGAAAATGTGGTGTTCATGTAGAAAGTAATTTTTATGTAACTTATGTTCTGAAGATATAATATTTTTCAAGATGTCAATAAAAATTTTCAATCTATGGTTTTTTCGTTTTCGAGATATAGTGCAGATAACATACACTGATACACGAATGAAATGTTTCAAACCCCTCGAATGGTATGCTTCGCTAACGCTCAGTCAATAAAGATAGTATGTGCTGATGGTTTTCATAAAATATTTCATTGGAGGTCATACATATTACTGAAGTTTACCCTCATAAATATTTATATAGAAGTAGTAACTATTACCTTTACAACAATTAAGAACCTTATAATTATTAATAATTTTACACCTATCTTAACTCTGTGTTATATATGAGTATGATATTTTCAATAATTACTATTCTCTTTCATCGTATGGGACTAATGAGTTTCAAATCATATAATTATAAGGAAAAAGTTGAAAAAAATTAAATCAAGAAATAACAAACAATATTTATAAAAATAATTTTTAAACCATTGAAACTTACGTTAGGTTTATAAATAAAAAGTGAACTAAAAGTACCTAAAAAGTACTTAGAATACATTTTGGTTAGCAGGACATAAAATACACCATAACAGACCCAGTACCATGTTTATGCCAAACAGTGCTAAATAGTATTACAAACATTGATTTAGAGCTCTGCTAATAATTCAAAAAAAAAAAAAATTACAAAAAGAAAGTTCCTATAGTTTATTGGAGGGAAAAGTCTATTCTGAATATTTCCGTCACTTTCTGTTTGTCCAAAAAAGAATCTTTTCGCCAATTTCCGGTCGGTCTCAATTAGTCTTCAATCACATTTGCCTAACGTTGACATTCGACGTATTGAATATATTTTTTTTACTTAGTTTTACCCTAGCTTACATTACTAGTATTTGGTATACACGAATATTCCAGCATCAATCATAATTCCATAACGATAATTTCGAATGAGTGGTCGCAGCTATCAGTCATAACTTGGCTTTGCTATGCTAAGAAACCGATGTTTAATCCATAGCACTTCGTTAACTTGAACGGATTAAATCTGTTAATGCATGTAAACTTATAAATCATAACCACAAACGAATTTTCTTTTTACTTGAACAGTAATTTTACTTGAAATTCCGATTCACAGGTATAATTTTGAAAGACAATCTGTTTGGAAGGTCCTGCTGATAAAACGCGGCAGTAAGTTTGAACGGAAAACAATTAAGAGAGGTCAGAAGGAGTTTTAAGAGCGACAGTCTGTCCGATAATGGGCGGAGCTTAAAGGAACTCGCTTTAGGACACAGAGATAAGAACACAATTACGCTTCAATTATTCACGTTGAGTAATGGTTATTTATTAAACCTTCTTTAAGGAGGCCAGAGACAATTTTCTTTGTGTTAGCACACAACGGGTTTTTCTCGAAATCGATAAATTAGTTTTTCCTAAGGAATATATCAATCAGCCGTTCTAGTTTTGGTAAAGGTCGAAAATTGGAAGGTATGAGAATGATTTAAAATCTTAATCGATTATATTTGCTCAAATCATACTTAAAATAAAATTTTAGTCCACGTAAATAAGTTAAATCATACGAAACAAGTATTATTTATTTGTCAAAAGATCAGTATCAAGTGTGTAAAGCTAGGGAAAATATAATTTTAGAAAATAAATATAGTTTGATATATTTTATCCATTTAAGATACACTAACGTTTTGAAGAAAGTAATCCTCTGTCAATTTTAGTAAAAATCAGGCTGTATGCAAATTTTAAAATGTATGCAAATTGCCTCTTGGATCCTGGATTATAAGGCTTTTCATAAATGAAAAATAACATTATTATGACTATAATTTTATTAAATGCGCAGTAGTCTAGATGCTAAATATTACTATCATTAGTTTTTAAAAAGTACAGTGTATTTCAGGTAGTATGTATCCGTTTTATTCATGCTCATATTTTCAATGTGATTAAGGTTGTATGCACATGTAACTAATTCTGTATGTGTGTTGTAGTTATTTAGTTAAAATATTCACTCTCTATTTTTCTCTTTCTTTTTAATTTTCACGTATGAATCAGATTATGAGTATTCAATTGAAATAACAGAAACTAGTTCAACTAACTGGATGATATATATTCGAATTTCAGGACAATAAGTAAAAATTCCCTGTATTTGAAAACGTTGTGTTACAATATAAAGGTAAATTGTTGTTGTTATAAATAAATGTGTCCCTTAAAAAGGACAGCCTCGCATTTCAAATGATATTAAATTCCTTAAATAAAAACAACATATTTCTCAAAATTGGTGCATCCCAAATTGTAGAGACCGGAAAAATTTTCAATTTCTGTCTGGCAGTCTATTCATAGGGAAAATAAGTGACAGATTGTTTGTCTCTCCATGCAAGTGGGCTGAGCGTTAACAAATATGAACACTTTGGTCTTATAGGTAAGTATTAGTGGCAACGAGAAACTCGTAGAATAAGTTTGTAAACAAATATATAGTGTACTAAAACGAGCTATTGATTTCAACGCGACCCGTTAGTGGGGATGACGTAGAGAAAATTCATTATTTGGAGGTTTTAGTTTTGAGAATAATTGGTATTCCTACAAAGCCCATATTTTTGAAGATCATTCCTGTAGTTCCTGAGAAATTTGAAGTTTAATTTTGAAATAGTAAGCATTTACTCAATGATGGATGCTATTTGTTTATGTATTTTTAGTCAGAGACAATAACAGTACAAATTTTTACAGGGATCATAATTATATAGAGGCTGCAGAAAATTCAGGTTCACGAGCCTAATTGTTTGGAATTTGTAACGTGTCTATAGTAAGGTTAATTTCTATAAACAAATCAAAACTATTTTTGTTTTAGTATAAGAGCGATCCAATGGTATCTAAACTAATAACCCTTTATTTTTAGAATGCACAAGTTCCAACGGAATTCAATAATTAAACTCAGTATAAAATAATAGTAATTTTAATAAAATTTATAATCAATAATACAGCAACACCAAGCTATCTTTTTTACTTTGAATTTATTCTCAATTATTTCATATTTTTAACCCAACAAAAGTTCACAAGTCCAGTCTTAAAATTAACAATCAATCAATCATTCAATAATTGTGTCCTTCAAGTTCTCAGTGCTAATGTTTTCAACAGAAAATCAAAATAAAAATCTGCATTAAACTTCAAAATAAAAATAATCTTCTTCAAATATAAAATGAAACAAATAATAAAATAAGACTTCTTCTAAAAAATAAAAAATCAAACAAATTAAGGTAATATTAATATTTAATATATGAACAAAGACAATGTCCAACCATTTAAACTCAAAATTGTATCAATTTCAAACTACTTATTTTCTGTAAATTTCCAATTTACATATTATTGAATTATCCAGAATTATTCCGCTTGGCTTTGAATGTTAAATTTAGGAACTTGTTAAAATATATATAGAATCTCAGAACATAAAATAAATTTTCTTTTTTAGTAGGCTATTCCTGATTTAACCAAATTGAACAGGAAAATATCATCAAGTAATTTTCTATTTAAATTTTAAATTTCTAACTTTCACAGTACCTCACACATCTGCTGAAGAGTTCCCCCAACTAACAAAATAACTATTATAGATCAATCAATTTAAACATAAACTTTAAATCTAGAAAAGACTTTTAATCTCAAACTCAACCTTCCTACCGAAAAATCAATACGGCAAGAGTAGACTATCACTTTACACGACCTTCTCTCTCTGAGCACACAGCAAAGAATCCCCTGAAAACGTGGTTGAAGCCACCGGAAGGATCTAGAAATCCCTCCCACCATCTAATCTACCTAACATTGGCCAATCAAAATTGAGCAAACACAATGTTGGTACCTATCCAACCCAGACCTGTAACCTATGCTCAATACTAGATACAAAAGGAAGCTTCTAGCATTCCTCGAACCCGAATTGACAAGAAATTCAGCACTGCTGGAAGGATCACAATCTTAAAGTTCACTTATTATATTAATTCACAATTCTCTTAATAAAAATATAAAGATTCCTATAAATAATTAAATAATATAGGAAGCATCCTATAGAATTAGTTCGTACTAATTTCCTAATAGGTTATGAAGAGTTCTGTAAAACCAATGTTAAGAGCGTATTATGGACATTGTCTAGGGAATGTCATACAAGTGATGTGTCTGACGAAGATAGCCTTCCTGTCGAAAGGCCTCACAAAATAAAAGTTGTAAGTATATTTTTTTGTATATTTAAAATGTGTTTGGGGACCTGTCAGTGAAAAAACAAATTTAAAACAAAAAATTTTTTTTACTTATTTTAATTCAGTAGCTCTTCCTGAATACATTGATACCAAAAAACATGTTATTCTGTGCACTTATTCACATTAAAAATTAGTTTTTATTACTAAGAGTACACGAAGCGAAAATGACATATGTTGGCCACTTCATATAGTATACAGTGTTATGGATGAAATCTACATAAAGCATTTTTTGGATCATTGCAATCAGCTGTTTTTTATTTCAGCTACAATTCAGTTAGCAAACATAACCTCAAAATTGTAAGTCAAATTGTTGGTTTTGAATAATATTTACTGTTTATTGTCTTAGTGTTTTTTGAGAGATGGCTAGACTAAAAAAGTTTGGAAAAAGGCGTAATATTTCAAAAACTAAAACAAATACTAGTGTTGTAAATAATAGTTTAAATAGTAGTGTTTGTAAATAATAGTGTAAATAGTTGTTCTTCTTCAAATAATGTAAGTAGCTTCTACTAGCAGTGAATCTTTTCATAGCAATAGGCCTATGCCTGTCAATGAAGGTAGGCCTAGTATACCAAGTTCTTCAGCAAAGAAGCTCAAGAATATAAAACTATGTGCAGAAGGAGCCTGAGTATTATGGACATAATTTCAAGGATGGTAATGTTTTAGTAAATATTTCAATACTAAACAAACAACTGTCAAAATTTGCGGTTTGTAATCAGTGTTTCTCTGAACTTTCATTAGAACTGTTTGAATATCCAGACAAAACGGAAAGGAATAGTGTCTAGATTATCACTCATATGCAATAACTGTGATGCTAATGTAGATTTTATGACTTCTGAAAAAACTGAAAGTGGTTGTTTTGAAAACAACATTAGGTTAGTGTATGCGATGAGAAGTATCGGCAAAGGACGTTCAGCGGCACAGACATTTTGTTCGGTAATGAACTTACCCCAACCCCCCTTGAGATTTGATAGTTACAATAAAGAACTGAGTAAATGTATTTCTGAAGTAGCTAAAGAAAGCATGCAAATTGCAAAAAGAGAAGCTGTAAATGAAAATGACGATAACAGTGATCTTAGCGTAATATTCGACGGAACCTGGCAGAAGAGAGGTCACTCATCATTGAATGGTGTGGTCACCGTGACAAGTGTAGATACGAGTAAGGTACTTGATGTTGAGTGTATGTCTAAGTATTGCAATATTTGTAAGGGTAAGCAAGTTCTTAGCCATGAAGGATGTCTTGCTAATTATAGAGGAACCAGTGGAGGGATGGAAATAAATGGTGTTGTCAAAATATATGAGCGCTCTGACAAAGGTAATATTCCTACACGTTATGTGAATTTACTTAGGCGACGGAGACAGTAAAGCCTTTGAGGTTGTAAACAATAGTAAACCGTATGGACCTGATATTACAATACAGAAACTTGAATGTATTGGACATATCCAGAAACGTATGGGTGGTAGGCTCCGAAGACTGAAGGAAAAGTACAAGGGTGTAACATTACCCGATGGCAAGCCTTTATCAGGAAAAAGAAAGGTTGTAAGGGTTCAATTTTATACCCCGTTTTTTTTTCCTCTTAAATGAGAAAACGTTTATTTTGAACAAGTAGGTGTGTCGATTTATTTTTTTCGTCGATAGTCGTCGTCGTCATTCCATTAGAAGGAGTCGATTTGAGGTTAGGGAACCTCTCTACTCGGGGCAGTGCAGTTAGCCGGAGCTCCGATGTGACCGCTGCAGCGTCTGGCGACGACTGACGAAAACGCGTCTCTGCGCATGACCGGCTGGCGGCCTACTTATACAGCCGATCCGACAAGGGACAGAGAGTTTTTGCTTGCTAACGTCGTGGAGTGAAGCCAATTCGAGGAGAAGAGTTTTCGCTTGCGGACGTCGGTTTATGAAGTCTGAAGTCGAGTCGAGGAATACGAGAGCCCTGTACGAGAGAATACGCAGTCGGCATATATCGTCTTTTGGTGAGTCACCCGAATCGTAATCATTAAGGGAATTTAAAAACATTACGAATATTGAATGTTGAATATAAAAACTAGTGCTGATTCGTTAACCTTGAATTCTACGGAATCTTTGAAAAATTAATAATTCGGTGCGTAGTATAGGTTATTTCGTTTAGTGGCAGTAGTGTATCTATTAATTATAGATTCCATTACCTTTTCACTACCTATCCTAGTTTGCCAACGGGTATTTTGCATCCTATAAGCCGCGTAGGTTTGTAATCCTATTCCTAAAATTAATAATTCAGTGCGTAGGATAGGGTAAGACAGCTTATAGGTTATCTCGTTTAGTGACAGTAGAGTATCTATTAAATATAGGTTCTATTACCTTTCACTACCTGTCCTAGTTTGCAAACGTGTATTTTGCATCCTATAAGCCGCGTAGGGCTTGTTATCCTATTCCTAAAATTAGTTAATTCGGTGCGTAGGATAGGTTAACAGCAGCTTATAGGTTATCTCGTTTGGTGACAGTAGTGTATCTATCAAATATAGGTTCTATTACCTTTCACTACCTGTCCTAGTTTGCAAACGCGTATTTTGCATCCTATAAGCCGCGTAGGCTTGTTATCCTATTCCTAAAATTAGTAATTCGGTGCGTAGGATAGGTTAACAGCAGCTTATAGGTTATCTCGTTTGGTGACAGTAGTGTATCTATCAAATATAGGTTCTATTACCTTTCACTTACCTGTCCTAGTTTGCAAACGCGTATTTTGCATCCTATAAGCTGCGTAGGCTTGTTATCCTATTCCTAAAATTAATAATTCGGTGCGTAGGATAGGTTAACAGCAGCTTATAGGTTATCTCGTTTGGTGACAGTAGTGTATCTATCAAATATAGGTTCTATTACCTTTCACTACCTTGTCCTAGTTTGCAAACGTGTATTTTGCATCCTATAAGCCGCGTAGGCTTGTTATCCTATTCCTAAAATTAGTAATTCGCGTGCGTAGGATAGGTTAACAGCAGCTTATAGGTTATCTCGTTTGGTGGACAGTAGTGTATCTATCAAATATAGGTTCTATTACCTTTCACTACCTGTCCTAGTTTGCAAACGTGTATTTTGCATCCTATAAGCCGCGTAGGCTTGTTATCCTATTCTAAAATTAATAATTCGGTGCGTAGGATAGGTTAACAGCAGCTTATAGGTTATCCCGTTTGGTGACAGTAGTGTATCTATCAAATTATAGGTTCTATTACCTTTCACTACCTGTCCTAGTTTGCAAACGTGTATTTTGCATCCTATAAGCCGCGTAGGCTTGTTATCCTATTCCTAAATTAATAGTTCGGTGCGTAGGATAGGTTTAACAGCAGCTTATACGTTATCCCGTTTGGTGACAGTAGTGTATCTATCAAATATAGGTTCTATTACCTTTCACTACCTGTCCTAGTTTGCAAACGTGTATTTTGCATCCTAAAAGCCGCGTAGGCTTGTTATCCTATTCCTAAAAATAATAATTTAGTGCGTAGGATAGGTTAACAGCAGCTTATAGGTTATTGCGGTTAGCGCCAGTAGCGTATCTATTCATTATAGGTTTACACTACCCTTCACTACCTATCCTTAGTTTGCAAACACGTATTTTGCATCCTATAAGCCGCGTAGGTTTGTGATCCTACTCCTAAAATTGATAATTCGGTGCGTAGGATAGGTTAAGACCAGCTTATAGGCTATCTCGTCTAGTGACAGTAGAATATCTATTAAATATAGGTTCTATTACCTTTCACTACCTGTCCTAGTTTACAAACGCGTATTTTGCATCCTGTAAGCCGCGTAGGCTTGTTATCCTATTCCTAAAATTAATAACTCAGTGCGTAGGATAGGTTCTCAGCAGCTTATAGGTTATCTCGTTTGGTGACAGTAGTTGTATCTATCAAATATTGGCTGTATTACCTTTCACTACCTGTCCTAGTTTGCAAACGTGTATTTTGCATCCTAAAAGCCGCGTAGGCTTGTTATCCTTATTCCTAAAAATAATAATTTAGTGCGTAGGATAGGTTAACAGCAGCTTATAGGTTATTGCGGTTAGCGCCAGTAGCGTATCTATTCATTATAGGTTACACTACCCTTCATACCTATCCTAGTTTGCAAACGCGTATTTTGCATCCTATAAGCCGCGTAGGTTTGTTGATCCTACTCCTAAAATTGATAATTCGGTGCGTAGGATAGGTTAAGACCAGCTTATAGGCTATCTCGTCTAGTGACAGTAGAATATCTATTAAATATAGGTTCTATTACACTTTCACTACCTGTCCTAGTTTGCAAACGCATATTTTGCATCCTATAAGCTGTATAGGTTTGTTATCCTATTCTTAAAAGTTAATAGTTTGGTGCATAAGATAAGTTAGGTGTATGTACTTGGTCAATCTACTAGATATAGCATATATAAACCTTTCTATAGCTCATGATAATATATTTTGCTTACTTTAAGTCGTGTAGGCCTAATAGCCTAAGCTCAAAGTTATTGATCAACGCCAGGAGCTAGGCTGGGAACTTAATTTAGGCTATCTAGGTAACAGCTTGTTTACAGATATATTATTCATTGGCTTAATAAACCTCTGAATTCTCAGCCCGGTTTCTAAATAATATTTGTTTGGTGCCCTGTAAATCGCATAAGCTTTACTTCCTACTTCGAAGAGTATGTTTCAAAAATGAATGTTAGGTTGTAGGCTATAACAAACTTTTAATGCTTGTTAATAGTAGCATATTTGATACCTACTAAGGGTTAAAGAGGGAAAATAGTACACACGAAATACCTGTATTATTGCTGAACAAGGATACTTGTATTAAAAAACCTAAATATATTTGCTTGAAGGGATTTAGCTGCTTCACAGGAGAGAGATATAACACAAGACTTCCCTTAGACCTTTTGCTTCCAGCTTAACTTATAAACTTATACGTTAACGTTAGTCTTGTTGTATAGAGAAGGAATCTGTTGGTTTAATATTATTTACTATTTTATTTTGATACTTTAATTGGAAAGATCAAAACATTTAACCTCAGCTTAAACAGCACAACAACACACTGAAGGCAAGAAGAAACGAGCAGACGATACTACAATAAGAATATAAGAATAAGAATATTTTTAGTTCATAAAAGTGTTCCGTACATATTTTTACACTAAGTACAGAAGAATTGTATCATAATTAACTTAAGAATCTAATTTAACAATATTTGTACATAGAACACATTTAAATATACCAGTTGCATGATGACTCTTACATCAAAATAAACTAAATGTAAACAACGGGAAAACACCAGTTATATTGGATTGATACTACACAATATATTTAATGACACATACTAGTATGATAATATTAGGGCCTCTAAAGGCAAAAGCCTGTGCCAGAAGGATCTTCCATGATCAATTACAATTCATGATAGCTCAGGGGGTTTATTTAGGGAATGTTGACAATTAAATTTTGTATTAGAAAGCAACTACTTGCTTAATCAATTATCTATGTTAATTCCTAAATTTATACTTATGTGCAACTTTGATCCAATAAAACTATTTAATTTATGGTATGCTCAGTAAGACAATTTATCTTCTGTTTACTTAATCACCATAATTTCAATAGTTCTTTAAAACATATGTATATTTTTGTGAACTTACATGTATTATCTTTTGGTATTTTAATAAACATATTTTAGGTTCCTTAAAATACAATAGCTTATTCTAAAAATAGTAAAATTAGGTTTTGGCACTGCTATATTTGTCTTTTGTGCCTTAATTTATTTTAGTTAGATATAAATCAAATACAGGCAATTTACTACATAGAGTGACATAAACTATTTTTAAAACCTTATACCACAAACTAATTATGTACTTGGAAAAATGTTTAAATTTCTTACCTATATGGATGCGCTGGATCGTACCTACATATTCTTTTAACTCATCGAATGACTTATTTTGTTGCATTAGAAGAGGCTTTAAATTGGTTTCATTAGGTATCCACCCAAGCAATAACACTTTCTCGTTTTCTAATCTACTATTTACTAGATGAAACATATAAAATTCTCATAACTTCCTCTGTACACATATTTTGTAGAAAATAAAAGGTTCTTAAAATACTCTTAAGTTTTTTCTTTACCATGTCTATGTGTTTTTTCCAGATACATTTTTAACCAGCAAGATTACCCATGTCTTTCAAATTGTCAGATGAGACACAATTGCACACTCAGGACACTCTTTGTTTCGTACACATCACAACTCACAACCAACTTGTATAAAAATTGTTTTGGAAAAATGTTGTGGATCTTTTTTAGGGCTATAATTTATGTAACTTTGTATTTTCCGGGACTTAATAATCATTGTTCTTTGAGAAACACCATTGAAGGGCTTTTAAATCTATACTACATTGCTTTTTCTATATCACTTCCAGTCATCCTTTATGTAGGTTAATGCTGTGTTTTGCAGCAAATGATGTTATTCTACCATAAAAATTTGAATTATTAAAGATCATATAATATATACTATAAACCATATTGCACCTAATACTGACCTTGGGTGACTCCACTTTTTATTTTATACCAAAGTCACTGAAAGTAATTGCATACATGTTTACACAATTGTCTTCCTATTATTTAAGTAACTTGAAAACCAGGAAAGATCATCGTTTCCTCTGATAGCCGCAAACAGTATAATTTATTTTAAATGAATGTCATGATCTACAGCTATCGACAAGCTTGTCTTTATGTCCAAAAAATAATCCACAAAACTTTGGTCCTGCTTTTATCGCTTCAAGTACGTTCGCGCATCCATAACGTTTTTTAAACTCGCAGTTTTCAGTACTCAAGCCCTCTCTGAAACCGAATGAATTTACTAAAGAAATGGGTCTTGATCAAGGAATTTATAATAATCTTTTTATCATAATTTTTTTCAAGAAATCTTTGCAAAAGTTGGAGAGTAAAGTAAACGTGTCTGAAATTGTTGCAGTCATTCTTCGGTCCATTCTTATGCAAAGACATTACCCCAGCGGTTCTTTAAAATATACGGAAATATGCCCTTTTCCAAAACTTACAATTAATTAAGTACAGTAAGACATTCATATTTTTGGATACATCAATTAATTAGAGATGAGCTAATGTTATCAAATTCCAGGCGAGGTGTTTATTTTTCAAATCTCTAATAACAGATACTAAATCATCTTACCACTACTGGAGCTAAAAAACATGGAAATTGATTTGAATTAGGTCTAACTTACAAAATCTCTTAAAACAACCATAAGTCAAAGTTATCAGGTTGTAATGTTTTTATAGTATAGCTTATCTACAATAGACAAAAACAAATGAATTAAACTCATTACAAAATGTGTTTAATATCGCAGATTTCGTTACCATTAATATATTAAAGGCGATGTATGGGAGGTAACGTTTTGACGTTTGTTCCTGTTATTTCCTTTATAACCTTCACCGTATAGGTCCTCGAATTTTCCGTTTAATTAATGAAAAGTATTCTACGTAATAAGAACTTTTTAAATTATGATTTCCAAATTGCAGGTTTATTACCTGTAATTTTTTTAAACGCAATTTTAATTTTCCATTGTTTTGGGTGATGTCTTAACGAGTTTATAGAGTTTATTTTTCTTTTTATTCTTTTTGCAAATACCAATCACTCAACCTAGGTTTTAATTTAAAAACACCGCTTGTTTTTTGGTTGAATTGTTCAAATTTACTTTTCAGAAAATTATTTTTTGGATGGTATTATGAAAAGTATCAAACGCATAGTTGACGGGTTTTTAGTCGTCGTAGACTTCTAACCATTTAACCTGTTCAAGTCGCGCAAGAAGCCCGTCGCTAATCTATGCGATAGGAGGGAGGGGAGGGGGCCAGGCACGACTCATTGATGTCTGGTCCACCCTACTCCGCCCACGACAACCCGCACGCACAACAACAGCATTCCTGAGATCTGTAATATTCGCGTCTATTACATTTACACCCGACATTGAGTCTTGAACTTTGTTTGCTAATCTAGCAAAAGTGACGTGATCGATCATGAAACTGATTTCGTCGTAACTCTAGTTGGTTCTTTCAACTAAACAATCGCGAATCAGTTTGAGCAAAGAAATGCTATTGTAATTGTCAATTATCCTAAATTTTCCAATAAATTTAAAATTAGGCTCACCGATGAAAAGAGCGTTCTTTTTTGTTTTAAAATTATACTTACGAAGAAACTACTCCTTAAATTCAACTAGGAAAATCGTCATTGCTGAAGCTATTGCACGCTGAAAATTGAAACACCCAAAAACCTCTGTGAATTAAAATTACATTCTCAATATTATTAGATCTGCTGTTTTAAAAGTTTATCGGTTCACATATCACACCATTTCCACATCCAACTTTACGCAAAATTGCTGTACCTTCTGCTCTAGTTTTTCATTTGTCATTTGAAAAACACCTTATAATTTGGAATTTTAAAAACACTGTAATCTTTTCATTATTTATCCATATTTCTGTCAGTACATTTATTACAGGAAACATAAATGTCTTGTACTTAATTCAGCAATGACCAGATATAAATCGAAAGATACTTCTCATATCTAAGAGATGTTTTTGATGCTTATTGTCAAATCCGACCATTGTTTAACGTTACACTGATTAGTGTATCCAGTTATTTTACATTTTGAAAATTATTAAGGTCCTAGTAAAACGATTTTTTAAATTGGAAACAGTTCTAATACCAAGTTGACTTACCATGAAAATAATTAAATCTAGCAGAATGTTATTTGCTTATTAAAAGAAATAAATTAAATAACGTATTGTAAAAACCAAATATTTAATTGTTTAAAACCAATTTTTAACTTTAAAGAGAACTTAAAATTTAACTAATGTTTCCAGTAATAAACACAGTAATAAACAAAACCAAACCAAAATACGTAGCATATCTTATATGACTGAAAGCTATTACTGAAAGTGAAGTACATGTATAATATATAATTTACAGTTTTAGTTCGTCCAAGTTCTCCTCTGTGTGATAACTATGACTGGCGCCTTTTCTTCTTTTCCTGAGGAAGATTTAGCCGTCGTTTCTCAGCCAAGAGGAACTTGACGTTTTTTTTTGCGCTGATACTTCTGGCCTCAGAGCGTACAGCGGCCCGTCTCGACGGTGATCTGGAACGTTTGACGTAGCGAAGGGACGGTCATCAGTGTGCACCGATGGTGACGAGTTGAGAGGGTTCCTCTTCACACGTCGCCTCTGTAGAAACTCCCCTTGTCCGTCGCGAA
>NW_025783017.1:0-32818 GCF_021130785.1 Homalodisca vitripennis | reverse complement strand
AACCCAGTTTATCCAATAGCTGGTCTTCCACCGTCATCTGTAGGGGAGGGAAGTGTGGCATTACGTGAGCCACCACTAAGGAATATCTATATTTCATCCACCCCTACTAAAATTATTTGGAAACTAATTTTATAACTCCCTTTTAACATTTAGTATGGTTACTTAGGCGCTGAATTCACAAATTAAAAAACAACTAGGATTTCTTAACACATATTCTGTCCTTACAAAATTTTGATTTTAGCCAAAAAGCTTGTCAATAGTGGCCACTTTAGGCCACTAGTGCTAGGGTTAAAGTGGCCACATGGTATAATTGGATTTTAGATAATAAGGAAAAAATAAAAACTCACATTAGTTTCAGAACTTAAAATCGATTGTATTAGGGTTTTAAACAAAAATAGGCATTACTGAATAGTATTGTGAAAATTATAAAAATCAATGATATTTACATAAATCACAAATACACACTCGGTCGGTTCCTCCTGCTTCGGCTCCTGTTGGCAGGGCTTCGTGAGCCCATTTGAGTAGGCAACCAGAAAAGCATCTTAATCTCAGCCTTCGTTGGTCCTTAGATTTTCGAGTAAAAAACAGTCACCACAGAATTAAACAATTCGACGTCGTCTGACGTTGCCTTTCCATCATTCATCCCATCATCATAGAGATCATCATTCTTTTTCTTTTAAACAATGCGCCGTTTTACCCTTGATTTTTAATTTTGGCCAACCCTTCTTGCTTAGGAAGGACGGAATGTTTATTTCTCGATTTCCCTTTTTCTTTTTGGCTTTCTAGTCTACGTTGTTTCACATTTTTTCACCTACCTTATCTTCTTTTTCTTTCTTAATTACCATGAGAGAGGCCTTATATGGACTGGATGTTAGAAACTGTTGTCTTAGTGTTCCTTTTCTTCCGCTTAGTTTGTCTTTTGATAATTCCTATCTGACCTTCGGGCTACAGGAACAACTTTCACGTGTGGACTTACAGCAAATGACAGTGGACTTCTTGTTTGGTGGACTGTTCAAAATTTGAAGATGTTTTCTCGTGGCACCAGCTGATGAAGTGCTAGGGAATAGACGGATCAAATGTGGGCAGCAGGAAGCCCACTGACTAGACCTGATTTGAATGATCAACTGAAGGTAGGGATCACCATTATGAAGGCGGTATTGGGGTTTTTTCAGAACCACCAATGAGTCCTGTTGAGCTAACTGTTGGCTGGACAGTCTGAGATAGAAAGATGCAGAAACTTGGTATGACGGTGTTCTCATCCTCTGGCTCAGGGTCTTTTTGTACGAGTTATTTCTGTTGTGTTCAGCAAGCTGCAATAATCTTGTTCTGTAAACACATTTGACTGTCTCGATTGCGGGGACGATTCCCACCATTTCTGAAAGCCTTTTCTATTCGCGATGACTGGTGTAGCTGCCTTTTCAAACAAACGCTTCACCAAGTGAGCCGGGGGAAGGGAAACCTGGAATTGAGTCACTG
This sequence comes from Homalodisca vitripennis, assembly GCF_021130785.1. NCBI lineage: Eukaryota > Metazoa > Arthropoda > Insecta > Hemiptera > Cicadellidae > Homalodisca > Homalodisca vitripennis. The sequence continues at coordinate 31,342 of NW_025783017.1, read as the reverse complement.
TCCGTCACTGGGATTTATTCGCTTAATGGCCTGTGCGTAGACTCGAGTTTAAATTATTTTAGGTTTGGAATTTTATACCTTGAACAGTGTTGCAGGTCTTTAGTTATAAAAATATTTTAATTGAAAGAAGTTTATCTGATAGGTAGAATAAATTATGGGCCATGACTTAAAAAGTTATGATAGTTTAGCAATATTGTAGAGAAAAATGAAAACAAAAACAAAATATATTGAGGAGTTGAACAAAGATTATATTAAAAATAGGATAGTTTACTTACTGAAAAACTGATTTTTCTTTTATCTTTAGTTTGGAGGAAGAGAGGGGGACCAATCCCCGTCAAGTCAGCTCTATATACGTCTGTATTCAACAAGAGATTTTGTGTTATAAAAATGTTGGGATTATTAGAAAAGATTGAGCCGAAATGTTTGGTAAACATGAATAAATAAGACTTTATATAAATTTTTTTTTAGTTTTCAGAAATTACAGTTTCTTGAAACAATAAATCAGAATGGGACGTCTTCTGCACTTCTGCAATACTACCAGCTTTTTTGAAATAGATTTCTGAAACCACAGCTGAAAATACTGTTGATAAGGAAAAAGCACCCCACCCCCAAGCTAGAAAAGCCATAATAAAAAGTGATTGTACATAAGCATAATCTAACAGTTTTTTTAGTTTCTTACAAAACTTAAAAATTTTCAACATGCCTAAAAGCGCAAAATTTAGATTTTTATTGCTTTCTTTTTTTATTACGTGTTTTATCAATTTCATTCGAGAATAAAATACAACCACCCCAAATTATTTATATAGGGACGGAACACTTTTCATGAAGGTTTTTTTTTACGTAGGGGGAAATGCATTTGCGCACGGAGGTGTGGGGGACTCCCTTGCGGACTAACCACTAAACCCCCTACGGGCCCAACGGAGGGCCCAGGACGGGACGGAACCCCTTTCGGATGACCTGGTCCGGTTGTGTCTTATGTCCCAGAACCAGGACAAAACTACTTGTTTTCGGAAGCTAGGGGTCAGCCAGGCATCCGTCTTCACGGCTTTACTGATTGAAGGATCGCATTGTACTTTCATGAAGGTTATTACATACAGAAAATGGATTCATATAAGAATAGCCGTCTGTAATACTCTGAGTTCACATGGAATATATTATTATATAATATAATATAATATTTATATATACTAATATAATATATATATATATTGACAGGGTGAGCGTTTCTCTTGGAGTAAACCTTGGTAGAAAAAAAATATTTTAACAATAGATTTTAAATCCAATATCCATCGAAAGGTAGTTTATATCAAGAACAAAGCATTATAGGATCAATTTAAATTTGCTACTAACAGGATTTTGTGAAGATAAATATTTACAATGTGATTGTCAGATCTGCCATGGTTAAGGAAATATCCCTTTAAAGTACCATGAATTTAATCATACCAATAAATGAAATAAACCCAGAAATAATCTCCTTAAGTGCTCATACTGTGTGGACACACAGGGAGCTCTTTTTAAATTCGCTAGTAGGGAACCATATTAGCATATATTGGTATGAAAGGACACTCACTAAGTTTTATAGGAATCCATATTTCCTTTATATTTGGCGCTTCGGTCAAATAACTATTACTCAGTTAATTATTATTTTTTTCTAAATTCAAGCCATTTTTTGTGGCATACATTTAGTAGCAGATGTTCAAATTGGGCATGCGGTAAATAATATTATATTTTTAAATCCTGAAAGTCCTACCCCATTTTCCTTTCCTCGAATTTAGCATGTTTTTGTTAAGTAAAAATATTAATATTTGCAATTATGTATCGAAATATTAAGGTCATTATAGATGTAAAGTGATACATCTTTCTAAAAACGTTCTACAATGTTATAAACACTCTATATCAAGGGGCCCGATTGTAACGTCGTATCCGCTCTCTCTTATAAAAATATAGAGATACGTGAGGTTAATCAGCGTCAAAATGAATCCTTTTTAAAAAATTGAATTAATTTTTTATAAAATAGAATCCAAAATATTCCTTCTTTATTAACGTTTTTGAATTGTCACTTAGATATTTGTTTTACAGTCTGACTGTTGCGTTGTGGTGAGAGAATATTTCCTAATCAGATCCAAACCTCCTTGTGTTTGAGCCACGTGAAGATATCCGCCTATGTTACTACGGTTGTCCTCTGGAAGGGAATAACCTGTACCCGTTCATGTCAGACACGGAAATATATCATGAGAGAATAATAATGTCTTGAAATGAGTTGCGTCGTTTCCCGAGTGAAGGATACTCAGGATTGGTAAGATTTGGGATAGGAAACCGCGCTCTTGTTGAGATCCCATGTTATATCCACCATGAGGAGGGATAGTGGGCTAAAATATCTCAATATAGCAATAGAGGAAGGTACCTATGCTTTATTAACACACACCACTCCAACACTACACCTACAAGTCAACTATTGTACCCTAATATATCATCACTTGCGGTCAGATTAGGTTATTCATTAGGTTACCCAAATGAAAGCGATAAGCATCGGTTTTTGGTGTATCAAGTACACTTTGTACGGACACTAGGTAGAAGAGAATCCTCCCCAGATCGTTTATTACAATAGTAGGTTATTGCATGGGATTTTAAAATGTCCACGAAAATAATATTGATAACCATTTGATTTTTTGTATAGGAACAGAAAAAGTGTTTACTGGTACCGTATTTAACTTCACATTCTTTTAAGAAATACCCTTTCATCTAGCCATAACGTAGCTATGGTGAGATGAGTTGATTCAATGTAAGTGGTGAGTTTAGCTTCAGTTAACATTCCAGTTAGTACAGCGTCTGGAATCTGATGCTGTCACATACTTGACTCCTGGTGTCTGGAATCTGATGCTGTCATATACTTGGGACTCCTGGTGTCTGAAATCTGATGCTGTCACATACTTGACTCCTGGTGGTCTGGAATCTGATGCTGTCCACATACTTGACTCCTGGTGTCTGAAATCTGATGCTGTCACATACTTGACTCCTGGTGTCTGGAATCTGATGCTGTCACATACTGACTCCTGATGTCTGGAATCTGATGCTGTCACATACTTGACTCCTGGTGTCTGGAATCATGTTTGTTGAATACATCCAAAAGAAGTCGGAGAAAAAATAGCACAAGTGACTCTTTACATCGTTTCGATATCAGGATGACATCAAGACTATAAAGTATAGTGTAATCTAGGTGAATAGACATTCGCATTGTTCCATCAGGTACACAATTGCAGTAAGAGGAACGTGAATTGAGCTAAAACTCAAACATTCACAATACCGTTGATTAATAATTGTATTTCAGAACCTATTTGATAATTTTAATGCATCGCATTAGTAACAGCTGCGAATAGTTACGTAATAGAAATGTACAAGCCACTAGTCTCAGTATGTGGCCTCCTTCTACTTTTCTTTACAATAACTCATTAACTATCCTCATTGGGCATTTTTATTCATAAAATATACAGTAATATGACAATGTGTTTAGCGAAATCAAATTGTAATAAAGAAATGTAAAAAATGCAGTTTTCTGGAGTATTATAAAGTTTTGTACCGTTGTATACAATTTATCAAACACAGACATACATAACTTAAGCAGGCTAACATTGAATTCTACGTTTTAGAATGTAGAATTACCATCCTTATACTGTAATGTTATTTCTGGTAACTTAGAGGTTTGTACTGCCTGACTGTTTGATTATGGTACGATGAAATTGTCTAATCAGATCAAAAGCTTTATGTATTTGAACCGAGTTAAGATTAAAACCCAAGGTTACTGTAGTAATATAATAATGGTTTACCTCTGTAAATAACTGAAATGTCCCTTAAGGGAACAAACTACACTAAAACAAACACCACAAACATTCAGTCAGTATTAGACTCTAAAATTTACTGAATCGGCATAAAGAATTGAAATAGAATATTTTTCAACTATAACACCATTACCCCCCCCCCCTATACCAAACAAGATTAAATTAATTTCTGCTCTGTTCACGTCCTCCATCTAATAATAACCATTGTATGAGAAGTATAGTGGTTAGTTTCTAAAATGTAAACTCTATTTTTCAAAAAAAGGAACTCATGGTCATTGGGTATGTGACGACCGCAACTATATAGTTTCTAAGGGCAGAGATCGGGTAAACATGTTGTTATATAGTCTTAATGTTTGAACAAATTGAGAATATTAACAATTATTGAATAAGAGTACAGTATAATTTTCGTTGAAACTTAATAATTTCTACTATGATTTAATAGTACTGCTACACAAGACATATTATTGCAGCTCAGTTCATACAGTTGCAGGAAGTGATGCACGAGGATGAATGATACTAGGACTTAGGAGGCCAAGCAAGGGCTGTATTTTTTATTTTCCATGTGCAGAATAGGTAGGACAGTGGGAAAGTACTAGAAACAGAAAAGGGGAATTTGCCTAAGACTCTGCCCATAGCTAGTGGGTCTGGGACGATACCACTTCTGAGGGGCGTCTCACTTGGGACTGTTTACACTTCTGAGGGGGGGTTAAACCATTTGAGAGGACGAGGAGCGGGATTATATGCCGGCGGCATTATCTCTCCTCTCTCTCTCTCTTCTCTCTCTTCTCACTCTACCTACTTTCTCTCTCTCTCTCTATCTCCTCTCATTTCCCTCTCTACTCTCTCCTTCAATCACCACTTCACTCTCTCCACTCGAGATTAGCCCACCATCGACAACTCGGGGGACGGTAACCTTAGCACTACGACCCCCCTGGAACCTGGGAATAAGCCAACCCACTGGACTCTATGAACGTCCACGCCTTAATGGGACATCGGTTCAAGGCACAATGAATTGCAACCTCCCCTCAGATTTTGCTTTTAAAAGTGAATGTACACGGTGACTTTCTGATTTAGCACCCAAACATTTCGTATATTTTCGCATGTTTTAACTATAGTACACAAATATATAAATATCACTGTGTATTGTTTCGAGGATTGGGATATTCCTAAGTAGTAATAAAATTTAAATAAAGATTGTTTCCGTTCCTCAACGTAATTTTGGTCCGTATGCTGTTGTCCAAGGAACTATTGAAAGGTTTCAGTAAAGCTGCCTAAAGTTCTATATATACCATTTAACAAGTATGTATTTTAATTTGCCCAAATTAGATTGTATTAACATTAAATCAATGTTACTATATCATATATATATATATATAATATATACTTACTTAGTCAGTATTATATATATATATAAATATATATTCATTAAATAAATTTTATTTTCAATTATAAATCCAATCCATTATAGTTTTCATTTATTTCGCATTATTTTATTTCAGTTGTTTTAAAAAACCCTGAGACTACTTCATTTTTAGTTAAGGGCTATTTTAAAGTAAATCGAATACTCGCACCTGATAAACGATAGTGATTTAACTTAATAAAAAACGAGTTTAACTGGACACGATAATGTTATACGCTGCCTGCATACTCATAGTTGTGTGTTAATATTTGAAATCACCACAAAAATTAGAATAAATTTTTCATTCGGGATGGATATTTTGAAGTAATCCTTTTAATAGGTTTCAAAACAACTACAAACTGTATTTTATAATTATGTTTAAAGGAAAAAATGTAGTTTTTGATTATAAACTCTTCTTGAAGAAGCAGGGTCTACTTTGTAAGGTGTTGTCTTGTTGCCACTTAAAAACTATCCAGTATATTTTTCTAAAAGCCTTTCTAAGACCATAATAAATCAATAAATAATATTCTTTTATTGCGTTGAAACAATATTGCATTGGTATGCGTTCTCCAACGTAACTTATAATTATAATAAGTACATCAGATTAATGATGTTGGTCAAGCGTAAATACATACAATCTAATAAAATTTCTTGTATGTATCTAGAACCGGGGATTTCGTGGTTGTTTGTTAATTTCAAAAATTTTCATTCCCAGCTGGTCTGAGCCTATTGATTTAGTCATACTCTAAACTTGAGATAAGTAAGTGTTCCGGACACGCTGCCGTTCTGTGCTGTTCGACTCGAAAAGTTATTCCTCGTCCTCTAGTCCTTTCATTATTGGGTGGATATCCGCGTTGACCCCGTAACCGCCAAACTCGGCATTTTCAAGTCGAGCAAGTACAAGGCCAGCCCTCGCAACAGGAAGAATAAAAGGAGACAAGGGAGATGGGATCCAGGCAATCCATAGCTTCCCTAGAACAGGACATATATTGCACGCACTCTCTGGGGTTTAATCAGTCGCGGTTGATTGGAGTCCCAACCACACAGACATGCCATTTGGTGTCACTGGATTATTTGAATTATTTTAGTTCGATATTTGGACAAACGATTGCCACGCTCCACCCCCTTTGTAGTAGTTAGTTCAGATTACTAAACGGCTATGAGCCAATGTAATTATTGATTCTGAACTATCGCAAACAGTATCAGCCGTTTTGGAAACCATGCTCAGAAATACCAACAAATATTATCCCCTAAAAGGCGACGCAGACCGTCTTCTTGCCTACATGAAGCATTCAGCTAGTCTCCACCTTGATATTTTGTGGCAGGACTGTCGTGTGTTTTCTGGATTGTCACAACACAGAAAATATGCTTGAATTTTAGAATATTGAATTTTTGTAGGAATTTGTTTTGGGTTTTCTTGCAAGACTTTTTTGGGCTTGCGTAATTCCCTAAATTCCTGATATTTTTATGTCAGATTCACACAATTGAAAGGCAGGACAGTTTTTTTGCTGATTCATTAGGCAATTCAAAATAAAGGTTTGATATCGCAGGTCTTCTTACCGATGGATCCCGCCTTATTTTGTGCCTCTTGCGAAGATGAGTCATAGGGAAGCACGTGGGGATATGAGCAGCGATTGGCAGTTCCAGAAGGTAGTCGGCAGTGGGGTGGTAGTTGAAGACCTCTGTGGCCTTGTCGCTTGTCGGTAGTGGCTCAGCAGCCGGGGGGGTTAGACAGGAATCCGGGGACGAAGTTGCGAGGGTTGGGAGCGACCTATTACAAATTTCCTGTATAACCCTAAAAAATGTTTGTCAAAAACCGTGATGTGGCCAAAATTGTTTTTCTTGAGCTAAACTAGTTTTAGGAAGATTAATAATTAAAAAAACCAAATAGGTAGATTGCGGGCCACAAACGAGACATTTCTCAACCTATGTTTTTTATGAAAATGTTTTGTTTGAAAATGATGGTAGTTAATATTAGCTACTGAAGGTTTTTGTTGCCAACCTTTTGTATGAAATGTTGTGTTGTGTGTGGTGTGTCGAGTGTGTCGTGTGTGTGTGTGTAGTATATAGTATATATAATATATATATATATATAATTATATTATATAATAACATTGAATCCGCAATAATGGGGTAGCCTTTTGCTCCGCGGGACTCGAATCCACGGTATCTCTCACCATGCTTTGCTGTCACACTAGCATTGTGTTCTGCCTTCAGTAACAGCAACATGATCCGAGCGAGAAGAGGTACATCCATCTGTTGCCGCAAACGCATCCGCGTCATAAAATTTTTAACAAATGAAGGCTTGTTAACGTTCAGTATTATTGCTATTTAAAGATAACTTGTTTTTTATTGCTCCTAATATGAAAGAAGGCTAAACTTTTTATTGCACATAATAAATTATGTATAGTATTTTTTGGGCAAATTTTATACTCTAATACTTTGAGATTTGTTTACATAAACTGTATATACTATCACTTAATCCTATAGTCCTTCTGTTCTGCTCTCGGCTCCTAGTGCCTACACTATACCAATCTCCTTACTGGATTTAAAATATTTCACGTACAGTGAGCAGACCTAATGAAACCATTGCTTTCCCTCGAATCTAGCTGCTCTCTACGTGTACACTGGACCCAAACCAATCACAACGGCTTGGACTTGAATCAATTGTCCCACACCCACCGTTTGCAAGAGCGTATGGCACGCTTGCTCTATTATACTGCTTCGATTCTCCATCCCCAAGCGCCTAGGGGCAACGTTAAATGATATCTCCTCTAGCCACTGGCCTTACACACATTACTTACTCTCGTATCCCACCATTGTGTTAGTACTCTCTCATTTTAGAATATTTAGTTTATATTCTTATTTTGTTGGTGAACATTTACAATATGAACATTACAAGTCTCACGCAGTTGGCTTCTGTGAATTGCGCCCGACAATCTTTCTACCAGAAACGTTCCTCTGCCTCCCCGGAACACCCGCGCGTCTTACCCGTGCTCTACTAGGATCTCGGCCACAAGTGTTTTAATGAACTTTTCCGTTTGCGGTCGTATATGTGGCGTGAGTCGAAATCCGTGAAGGAACATCTTTCCCGTCTTCACCGCTCTTGCCTCCAAGACAGCAGCCTATTGTCCAACACTTACTGATCACAAAACCCTGGCCCTCATACATACAAAGCAGGACTTGTCGGTTACGGTACACTATCTCATGAAAATAAACGGTAACTGTTGATATTATATTTAATACACTTTGATTTCGATATATGGCACTGTTTCATATAACTTCATTATGTGTAACCTAGTGAACTCTTGTTAAACTCAATGTAGTGTGTTCGGCCCCGTGCTTCACTGCCACGAGTTGTACTCCTTAGTGTGGAAGGTAAGGTTCCGTTCTTAGGTCGAGCCTCTAAAAATATTAGTTGCATCACAGTGTTCTATAATTCTCAAAATATCCCATTCTTTTCTATGCGCTAGTTCGCTCACGCCTTAGCGCAGCCGGGATAATACAGAACATTTAGTTCCATGTGGTGAATATCAGTGCAAATCTCGCAACTCTTATAAGCTATATACAGTGACATATTTCAAAGTAGTGGTTTTCAGGTTCTTTCAACGCGATTGCAAAAGTCCGATTGCATCATCGAGTGTTTCCAATCCCCTCTCCAGTCATAATCCAGCTATGGGATCGTCATATCAGCTGTAGACGTCTGATCATTTATCAGCTGTGGAGTGCTTCTGTCGACTGCATTGTTTTTGTTGACAAACTAAGCTTTCAAGGACTGTTACAGACACAGGTGAAACTGGCATTACTGTGTTTTAATGGGTATACTCGCTTCTCAATACTTGGCTGGTTATCAGCCCCTACTTGTAATACGCATTATTCTAAAGCAGGTTAAATATAAAACAATCTTGGTCTATTGACACTGTTTTACCTTGTATGACAGGGACATTTGCACTACCTTACTTGCAAAAATTAAATGTTTATTATTGTTCAACCACTATTATATCTAGTCTCAGCTTTAAAAAAGAAAAAAGGCTACTTACTTTATGCTCCCACACAATTGGTTTTATTAATAATTGTCTATTTGAAACAATTGCTCACGCATATGTATGCATGGTTTTATGGTTACTGTCACATAAACCACTACCATACTTTACCACTGACACGTTTACATGTAGTACGGTGTCGCATAATGTTTCCAGAGCCTCATGCTACATTTATAGCTGAATTTAGCTCAACAATAACCTTAATTGTTGTTTTATTATTTTAATAAACAGACTCTTGTCTCTTGTTTACGTTTTTTCACATAAATAAACAAGTGTATTTTTATGTTCCTCGAAACAAAACTATTAACTAATAGGCCCTATACGAGTCCTACTCCTACTTATTGCATTATTAATTGAGTTTTTTTACCTCAAAAAAAACTAAACAATATTTTTTTAAATTGTTTTTTCAATTGTATTATATTGTTTAGATACTTTCTTATTTCTTGGGGAAAATACTTCAGAAGGAATAATTAATTTAGTTTCTATTTTTTTTATCACTGTCTCAATTCAAGAGGATCAATATTTGTGTTTACTTTTTCCACCTTTGAAGTTTTTTTACTTCAAAATTGATTAATTTTCTACAAACACTTTCCAACCATTGGCGGATGGGTCTTCTTAAAGTGGCCAATGCAAAGCGAGCAACCACACCTCTTTTCTCAGGGATCACAAAAGTATCTATGATTTAACTAAAGAAGGACTTCCGATCCAAATATACTTTCAGCAGATTGCTTGTGCAGCAGCTAAATCGATATTTCGAGGAGACTTAGACAGGAAATTTTCAGCCAATATTAGCCTTTGTGCCACGAGATTGGGAATTTAAAAGTAGATTCCGCACTCATACACCTAACTATTCCGCATTAGCGGAGCCGTGGACGAGTTAGTTGGATTACGTTTCTGCTAACGTGCTTATGATTGAGGAGACCCAAGAGACAAGCTGAAAGCCTAATAAAAGCGGAAACTATTCCGCCCTTGCCTCCCCTCAAGTCAACGGTCCCGGCTACCGAAATTGGAATTAAAAACTTTTGGACGGAAGCTGCCTTGGACTTCTGTACGTTCATCAACGTTTATGAACAAGCCGTACCACAACCAATGCGCACGTTTAAGCGATTGTAATGAAGATGTTCATATATCTCTTGAGGCGTGCTGTTCAGGTTGAACCACCTCGCTCTGAGTAAAGTCGCTAAATATAACTGAGCAAATATTATGCAATCGCTTATTTCATGCCTTGCTGACAAGGATCGCTACCATAATACTAGGCGTTCTACTCACCACTACATTTTTAATATATCAAATACTTAGACCTTCCTGTCACTCTCACAGCACATTCTGTGAAGAATATCCTGTGGCCTTTCCTTAATCTATTCTTCCACGATAACATACGCAATCACTTAAAGCCACCTAATACAAATGGACCATCACTAGTAACAACCCACTTTCTCTCAGCCTTGTTAGTTCACGCAAGATTGATAATCGGGATTGGTCACACGCCTTGAACAAGTTTTCACGAAAAAAGGGAAGAGCTTCATCAACTTTTGCCCTCCGGGCTTTTGAACAAATAATTGAGTTTCTCAACCTAGGAATGCATGGCCCAGCCAACATTGAGGGAACAGTAGTCTACATGACAATATTTGTGAGGACCCCAAGAACGCTTCAAAGTTTCTTATTTTGGGTCAAAAGCCCAAATTTGATTAAACCCAAATCGTCTCTTAAAAACGTGAGCTTTGTGTAGCGGCTTCCTCTCCCACCCTCCTCGGCCTATAATAAATCAAGGCCCATCATGTTTTTTTATTGGCCATCAGAGCGGTCATAAAATTATTATGGCTGTCCCAGCTTCGGCCAATAAGGGGAACCCAAACCCTCATCAAAGAACGGCACGGGATTATTAAACAGCACAACCGCTGTTCTTCATTGTTTGGGGACGCCACAGATATAAGTGAATGTCAATCGTAATATTCACGTTTGTGCGAAAAACATGTCGTGGTCCGTCTCCATCAATACCTTGCTTACACATTCACTGATCGGCCAAACACGGTCCAGTGTTTAGTTACGTCGGATCCCGCGTTCGTCCCGTTGTGGAGAGAACGAGCCGTGACGGCGGCCGGCCTGCAACACCTAACCACATGCTGTCCGCCCTCCGGCCTGTCGGACCACAGCGCTCTCACCTCCTAGCCCGGCCGAAATCACTACCACACTACACGCTCATGGGCACACATTTGCATCAAGAACCCGCCTGCTGCCCCTAGTACTCACACGGTTTCTTCTGGGTTACTTCCTCTTCTGTCCAAGAAGCTCACCGCCTCCTAACGGACAAGCTTATGTCTTTTCGCTGCCTCTAATTGATTCAGGAAAGCCATGCTAAATTTTATTAGCGAGGAAAAGCCTCCCAACTGTTGGGTGTACACAGCGCCGTCCGGACCACTATTAATGGTCCGCCGGGCCTTTCTCAAAACTATGCTCCACCACACGCGGGATTGTTTAACTCCTGGGCGTGGATAACTCTTGCTGGCCACGCCAGTTGGCCGCCCCGCACTCGTTTCCACATATTGCCACAAAATTTACTGTAGTACCTCCCACGAAGTGCAAATATTCTCAGGAGGTCATGGAATAAAGGGAGTTAAAAATATTATACTGGCTGATCCAACCTTCTCCACCTCCCTGGTTGGCATTCGATACGTGCTTATTTGGTGGAGCGTTTTATTTATCCATCATTATTACTTACTCACGAGGACCTAATCTCGATTTGTGTTCTCAATTTACCTCACGACCCCCTGGGCACCTGTTTTGGTTTCGTTGCTGATGGGTGGACGGCTCACCTGCACACCCACTGACGCAGTCCTGTCTCTACTTATGGCTTGTCTCTCTTCTCTCGACTGCTGAGGTTGGACCTCCACGCCTCTTCTGCAGCGTTTCTTGGACACAATGAGAGAATGCCTGACTGCAATCCCAGTAAAAGGTCCTGCAGAGGAAACTCAATGCGATGAATATTTTTTCCTACCACGCACTTCCAAGGGACCGTGAGGGTCGACTTAATATTGGTACCGCCTCCCATTTTCAAGGACACCAGTACTCACTCTGTGGAAAGTTCCAAAAGTTCATCGCTGGATGAAAAGCTAGACTCTATTCACTCGGAGCGCAAGCTCCTCACGCTCCCCTACTAATGTGCGGAGTATTATAATTTATATTCTGATTTTATACATGAAATATCTCTCTCTTAGGCCATATGCTAGGGCTGCCCTAACTCACTGACCTTTTAAGCACTCCCCACTACTATCTGCCACACCCATCGGTTGTTTTAAGAGAAGCACAAAGTAGCACCACCAAACTTAACGCGTCGTTTTTTGACGCCAGTGGCCAGAAAAAAAACCAAGTTTTCCGGACTCTCTCTCAAACGACACTCTGTTGGGGACTGGGACCTAAACTGCAAAAATAATATTTGTGGACATTCTCCTGCGCTTTCCGCCTTCAGAACGTAGTGGTTCTCTTGTGACAATCCAGACAGATGTACCGCCAAATCCAAGGTGCATCCTGACGACTCAACATTTCTCCAACTGATCTTATGGCGTGATCGACACCCACACGACTTGATGTCCACTTTTCAAGCTCACGACAGTTTACACTACGGCCTGAACTGTTTCACCCCTAACTTGGCCATCAAAACCGCCTACATCATATTGGCAGAAGACGAAGGTCCACACGCTACCCCCATGCTGCTGAGATTCTCAAGCACCAGAGCTACGTCGACGACCTGATCTGCGGATCTGAGACTTGAAGAACTCGCACGACTTGAACTTCAAGAATCAACTCATCAAAACTCCTTCGGCCTCTCCGGTGGCTTTGAGCTCCAGGAACATGGGTCTCGAACTCTCCGAGACTTCTGCAAACACCTTCCTGAAGATTCAATCGCGGAGAATCCCAGTCTTTTCTGCAACCCTCTCAGGAGCCTCATTTCTCTATTTTGGGCCTTAAATGGACCCCCTCCTGACTGACAACGTTTACGTTTAATTTTAAATTTTTTCTTGTTGGAGAAAACCCCCACTAAAGCGTAAATGTGGTTAAGTCTCATTTTCTCAAGTCTATGACCCCTGTGGTTTTTTTTGGCGCCTTGCATAATGCTCGCCAAAAAATTATCATCGCAACTCGTATCGGATTTTCAGGCACTAGATTGGGATGATCCGCTCCCTCCAGGAAATATACAAAAAAATGGCACGCAATTTTTATTTGAAACTTAAGCACGTTGCTACTATTTAGCAATTCCTCGTGACTATTCCCACTACTCTGCTGCTACCTCACTGGGACTTGCACGGTTTCTCTGACGCCTCAGGAACTAAGGGCTATGCTGCTGTAGTCTACATCCGCTTCTACCTCACAATGACAACGGTTGCACGTAAGCCCAAGTTTATGGCCTTCCTAAAACTTCCGCGTCAGCTCCTCTCAAAAGAGTTGGGACGCTTGCCCCGAACTGGAGCTCGATGCGCAGCTTCCATCTCCTGGCCCAACTTGTGAAATATTGTGTTACTACAATTAAGCTCCCCACCCACAAAGTTTTGGTTTCTATTGTCTGCTGGTGCGGGACTCTAACTGCTGGGACCCTCGCGTGGGATCATAAACACACTTCTTAATCGCCTCAAAAACCTATGTGGCTAATCGTTGTGGCGCAACAACTCAAGAGACTTTTGTGGCTTGTGTGGATGTGCTGGCCGGCTACATACCTCCAGTGCTTAACAATCCTGCTGACTGACGCCTCCCGTGGGATCCTTCCCTCCTCAATTGGTCTGGGAATACAATTCCCCTTTGGTGGAATTGGACCCGACTGGTTTGCGTCTCCCCCTCCTCACTCGGCCTGGCCAGATACTGAATTCCCAGCCTGGACTATCGGTCTCTCTCTGGAGGAGCTAGGGAAGCTGTGAAGCATTTCCACCTCCTGTTCCATTGCCTTGGCCACAGCACCGCCCTACGTGGGGACCCTTCCTCATCCAGTACTCTTCCTGGGAGGAAATTGCTGCACGTGATGGCCCTACGTCTTCGCGTTTTATCCACAAACTGTCGTTCACCAAACCGCCACTTCGGACCTCTCTCCAAGACAGAACGGGACTCACGCCCAGCTGCGAATTTTCAAGGACCCGTGCAAGAAAGAGGAAAGCTTTCACTGAAGATCTAGCTCTACTGCTGCGGGACCGAAAAAGAACGTGTTCTACCAGACTTCAATCGCCTCGCCTCCATTCCAGGGTCCGGATGGACCTTTCTCCGCGTCGGCGGCAGACTGCGCCACGCTGACCTCCCGCTCGAATCCGTGTCTCACCCTGTGCAATCCTGCCCAAGAGAGCACCCTTGTCGTGGACCTCCTCATTTGACCCATGTCCCATGTCAAACATCCTCCACGCTGGCGCGACAAGTATTTACTCTCTCTCTCGCTTCTCCCAGCAAGTCTGGATCCTCTCTGCACGCAGCGTGGTAAGATTCCACGCAATTTTTTAAGAATGCCTCACATGTTTTTTTTAAGAATCGGCCGTAAAAATAACGCCCCTCTCAATGGGCGGACCTCCTCCCAAAAAGCTCGGCATTACTCCAGCCCGAGCTTTTCTCTCCACCGGCATGGAACTAATGGTGGCCCCTTTTCGCTCAAGGTCCATAATTTACGCTCTGTCCGCATTATTAAAGGCCTATTATTTGTATTTTTTGTTTGTATGGTTACGAAGGCCGTTCACATTGAGGTGGTGACGGACCTGTCCACCCGAAGCGTTTCCTTGGTGCTTCTCACGCGCTTCGTTTCTCGTCGTGGCCTGTGCAACAGACCTTGTATAGTGGACTTGTTGTGGCGACGAATTTTCTTCGTAGGTGACTAAAAAATTCACCCTACACAAAATCCTCCGGGACTGACCAGCGCAAAAGTCCAAGACTTTTGGGCTGCTGACCGTTTCTAAATGTCGATTCCCACTTCAAACCCGCCTGCTGCTGCCCCATCAAGGCTGGGCGATTTTGGGAAAGTGCCATCAAGAGTGCTAAAACACGGCATCTAAAACGTGTCATGGGACTCCACATACTAACTTTGTCTCAATTCATGGACGCCTCACAAGGTCAGGTTTGAAGCGATGCTCAACTCTCGGCCCGCACCGCTCACGCGCTCTTTCCAGTACGATCCCAAACGACACCTTCTCCCACTGACGGCCTGGGACCACTTCTTGATCGGATCTCCTATGGTTTTCCGTGGCCTGAAGAGAAACTTGAATGGGACATACCCACGAACCGCCTTTTCTCTCACCTGGCATCTGGTTCAAGCGCTGCACCAACGTTATCTGGAAGCGTTGGCAGCGAGAATGATCTCCAGACTCTTCAGGGCTGAGCGCCTAAAGTGGAAGCACTCCTTCCAGCAACCTCCAACCTGGAGGACCTCGTTCCGGTGAATCAGGAAGACTCCCGCTCTCTCTATGGCCCCTTGCACGGGGCACTGATGGTCACTCCAGGTACAAGTTGGTACAGTTCGAGTGGTTACATCTCAAAAGACCTCAAGTGGAACTCTCTACTCGTCCAGCAGTGAAGGTGTTTCTCTTACTCACCTCTAACAATTAATTAACTGTCTCTCTTAAACCACCGCCTAAAACTTTGTAATTTGAAGCCTATATCTGCTCTTTCTCTCATTGAATCCCAAGGTGATTCAAGGGGGCCGGTATGTAGTAAGTATTTATTGCATTAAATAACTCGCTGTTTTTTATCTGCCTAATATGAAAAGGCTACTTTTTAATTGAATAAATAATTTTATTATATATTTTTTGGGCAATTTTATACTCTAATATGTTGGGGGGGAAAAAAAAAAAACATTTGTTTTACTAAACGGTATATACTACATTTAATTCCTATATCGCTTTCTGCGGCCTAGTGCCTAACAAATACCATTCCTTACAGGATTAAAATATTCACGTACAGTGACAGACCAATGAACCATTGTTTCCCGAACTCCACTGTTTACTGTACACAGACCAACCAATCACGAAACGGTTGACTTATCTAATTGCCCACCCTTGCAAGGCGTTAGGCACGCTTTGCTCATTATACTCTCGATCCCGCCTGGGGGCACTTATTGTACTCTTCTAGCCACTGCTTTACCAGACTTACTCTGCTCCCCCATGTGTTACTCTCTCCATGTTAAAAATTAGTTGATTCTAGTTGTTGTACATAATCTACATTAACAGTGAAAGTCAGTGCTTCTGGATTGGCAATCTCTACCAGAACTGATCTCGCTCCCGGACACCCGCGTCCCTACCGTGCTCTACGCAGAACTGGCCACAGTGTTATGAACTAGTCGTTTGCGGTCGTATTGTGCGTGAGTGAAATCTCGTGAAGGACATCTTCCGTCTTCAACGCCTGCCTACAAGACAGCAGCCTATTTCCAACACTTACTGATCACCAACCTGGCCCTCAACAACAGCAGACTGCGGTTAGGACCTCTCATGAAAAAAAGGTGAACTGGTTTATTTTATACACTTTATTTGGAATATATCACTGTTTCATAAACTCATTAAGTTTGTAACCAAGATGAACCCCTCTTGTTTTAAAATCCAGTGGTGTTCGGCGTCTCACTGCCTATGGGGTGTAAGTGGTCCTTCTTAGTCGAGGCCTCTTAAAATATTATTCTTCCACGGTTCCTATACCCAAAAAATTTTCCTTCCCCTTTTCAAAGGTGTTTAACCCTTCGGAAATTTTTACTCGTTGCCAGGCACAGTTTGGGACAACTACTCTTCCCTCATAAACGAGTGTATACGTGGCCCAGAAGATTTTAGGGATGGCCGAGGAAAACGTTTGGGGAAAACGAAAGTCACGGTCCGACGCCCCCAAAGTCAAGTCTTACTGATGACAACATTAGTGCGGTTCGACAGCTTATTGAAGGTGATCGCCGGGTTTAAAAACTGTTCAAGAAATCTCGTCCGAAATTTGGTTATCAGCTGCGGGAGTGTTCAGTCTGCAATCCACAGACCACCCTTGCTTCAAGAAATATTAGTGCTCGCTGGTTTCCGAGTTGTTGACCGGGGAAAATCAAAAACAGTCAGTCGAAGATTGCTGGGAGACTCCTGCAAACGATTTCAAAGAAGAAGGGTTAAGATTTTTGAGGCGCATCGTCCACATGTGATAGGGAAACCCGTGGTCCACCAAATTTACACTCCCGAAACCGAAAATTTGCAAGTAAGGAGTGGCGAAGGCTGCCCCAGTGAAAACAAAACTCGTATCTCAGCCGAAAGTTCTTGTTTAACAATTTGTTGACTCAAGGGAGGTTCTACTCAATGATTTTCTTCACGAATCAACGGGAAATGCGGCTTCACTACTGCCAGGTGCTACAGTCCATCAAAAAACCCTTTCCCGGAAAAAAAAGACGAGGGGTACCCATTAGAGGCCACCCCTTTTCCATAAAAAACGCGGGGGTCAAACCCCATTTTTTTGACAAGGGGAAAAATTGGGGAAAAAAGGGTGGGGAAACTCTCGAAACCCCCTTACAGCCGACCTGTCCCCTTGGACATTTTTTTTTGCCCCCTGAAAAAATCACTTGGAGGAAAACTTTTTAAAACAATGAAGACGTAAAAAAAGCCGTGCGCGTTGGGTTTTTAAAAAACTCCCCTCAATCTTTTATGAAAGGAATTTAAAGTTAAAAATCGGGGGCAAAAGGAGGGTAGATAATCAGGAAAAATACATTGAAAAATTTTAAGGTTAGTTTCTGTAAATATTATTCAATAAATAAAATTTTTAAAAATTACCTTTTAAAATTTGATTTGCCTACGTAACTTGAATCTCTTGGGTACAGAAAACGGTTTTTTCTAGGTGGTTTTTGATCGGCTATTTTTTTTATGGCTCCCCCGTTCGCAGTTTTTGGGGTTTATCCTTTGCACGGGAATATATTCGAAAAACTGATACAAGGCTTGTAAAACAGAAAAAAACAAGCAGGGGAAATCTATGATTATATTTTATACAAGAGACCCCAAAAATACTGGCCACGGTGTTCTTCCTACTATCTCCGGGGTTCCTTTTTTTCTTGCTGCTCATCTCCCGGTAAAGGGGGTAAAATGCTGAGTATGGTTGTTTGCTTTTTTAAAAAAGTTCTTTGATAAGTCAAAACTCTTTCTCTACGTTCCCCTTTTCCCTGTTTCCCGGGGCTCAGGGGGAACCCCCAAAAAATTTTAAAATCAGCTGATCTTCCATTCCAAAACCCCTACTGTTTTTCCTTCTTCAGGGGGTTTGCTATATTGCCCTTTTTTTTTGGTTCTGAAATCGATTAAAATTTTTTTGCTTTTTTTTCGTTTGCCCCCCCATATAAATTTTAACGAATTCCTATGTGAGGTTTTCTATTTATTTTCGAAGAAAAAAGGGGGCCGAGACAACTGAGTTTTGGACCTTTGCAACCTACAAAAACCCCACTCGTATGGCCCCCCCCAAACAATTGCCAACTCCTGACCGCCTTGGGGGTGAGGGGTTTGATTTTAAAAAATTTTTAAAACCCCGTCAATGTTTAAAATTTTAAAAATTTTGTTTAGACTTCCCCTTATGTATTTTGCCTCGACCAGTGTTTATTTTTGACCCCCTAAAAACGGTTTTAAAACTATAACGAAAAATTAAATGATCCCCTTCCCATGAAAAAACTAAAAGACCCCTCCCATTTTCCCCCTTCAATTTTGGTAAAATCGATATACCCCCAAAAAAGGGCCCGGCCTAAGAATGGGGGTTGAATATAGAATTAAAACTAAAACTGGACGTTTATTAGTTTTTACAAAATCAGCTATGTTTTTTTTGGGGTATGGCATCTGGGGGATTTTGGCCTGTAAAAACGTATGGTCAAAAAAAACAGCTTTTCCCAAAAAGGGATTTTTAAAATAATAAATGGGGGGTTTGTTTTTTTTTAAAACCCCTATTAAAATTTTTTTATTTTTTTTTTTTTTAGAAAGAAATTTTTTCCCCTACGCTAAAAATTAAACAGTTTTGTAGGGGTTTAATTTTCAGGAACTATTTTTTATAAAGAGTTGGGAAAACAATTTTTGGGGGAATTTTTTTTTTAAGGATCAATAAGACTTTTTTACTGGGAAATCTTTTCATACTTTTTAAAAAGCCTTTATGTTTTTTTGTACGGGGGGGAAAACCGGAGCTGTAAAATATTAATTTTTTCACCATAATGTGTTTTATTTTTTTAAAAAAAAATTTGCAATTTTTTTAAAAACCAGTTTCTTTCCCCTGTAAAATTTTTTGAGAAAAGTACTTCTTTTTTGAAAGAGTTCCCCCTTTGTGGTTTTTTAAGACCCTGAATATTAAGCTTATAATAGTACCTCATTTATCTAGGGGGGGAAAAATGAACTACCTAAAAGGGACCCCCCCCTAATTTAAAATTTTCCCCGCTTTGGGTTTTGGAAGGCAATTTTTTTAAATTTTTTTTAACTTTTTTTTGGCCCTTTTCATCATAACATAATTTGCCCTCCCCTGAATAAATAAGACTTTTGAATGGGGGGTTTAATTATTTGCTGGTTTGGTTTTTTTCCCTAAAATTTAGCCCCAAAAAAACTTTCCTTTAATTTTATTTTTAAAGGGTTTTTCAAAATGTCTTAAAAATGTCCTTAAATTTTTTTAACGGGTTCACCATAGCCTTTTGGCTAAACTGTAATACTTGAAGTTATTTAAATTTTTTCCCCTTTACTATTCTTTTTCTGTTTATATGAAAAATTTTCCCTTGACAAATTCATGTTTAAATTTTTTGTTTTTTTGGGGAATTGGTTCAGGGGGTTAGTTTTAATATCTTACGATCTTGGACTCAATATCCTTAAAGCGCAGTCATATTAATTTTTTTTTAATAATAGGATTAAATTTTAGTAAAATAATTTTGTGGGTTTTTCAGACTCTTTAAAACATCCAGTCTAAAACTGTTGGCGGTTTCAGTGTGTTCCAATTTTTTTTCCAAACTTTGAAGATTTGGAAACCCATGGGGGTACCCCCAAAATTAATTAAAAAATTTACATATTGTGCGTAATTCAAAACAAAAAATTAATGTGGGGTTCCCCGGGACGTTCCCCAAACCTTTTTCTACGCTTAAAAAAACCTTTTTTAAAAATTTTTATCTTGCCACAGTTCTTTTATTAAAAACCTATAATTAAAATTTTTTTACATCGAACTTTTTCCCCTTTTTTTTTTATTTTTTATCTTTTTTTTTTTAAAAATGAAATTTTTTCCCCAAAAAAAAAAAGGGGTTGTAAGGGGTTATTTTAAAGGGGCCATTATTTAAACTTTTGCTTTTTACATCAAGGGGTTCAAAAAAAAGGGTTTTTTATTTACTGGTGTATTCGAGTTGAAAAATAGTGGATCTATGCCACAAAATTAACTGAATGGGTTTCATAAAATTGGGTTTTCTTGGCCCTAGAAAATTTAAACATGAGATTCAATTTGAGATTTTCCTAAATTTTTTTTTTCTTATTTTTTCCTTTTGTTTTACTTTTTTCCTTTTCCCTTTTTTGTTAGTACATTTTTCAAAAAAAATTTGGGCTTTTTTGTAATTCATTTTTTGAAATGTTTTAAATTTTACCTATCTTTTTCGGGTTTAAATTTTTTTTTGTATCCCTAAAAAATTAAAAACGGGGGCTTAATTTAGGTTTTCTTGACTTACAAAAATTACCCACAAAAAAGGGAAAAATTTAATAAAAATTGTAAAGAAAAAGTTTTTCTTTTTAATAAAGTTTTTAAAATATTTCCGTCTTTAAAAGTCAAAAATTTTTTAAAAAATAAAAATTTTCCCCATTTTTTTAATTTAACACCATTTTTTTTTTTTTTTTTAAAATAATCGCGGGGAATATTTGTAAAATAATATTTTGCGCCAGGTTTTTAAAGTTAGCGTTAAGGGGGTTTTTAATTTATCTTTGTGCCCCACTTACTAAAACCCAAAAATTTTGATTGTCTGAAAATTTTTAAAAAACGGGGGAAAAGAAAAAACTTTTTTTCCCCCAAATTTTTTTTTCTCTTTTTTGTACAAAAATTTTCATTAAAAAAAGGGGTGTAAGCGTTTCAAATTGAGAAAAAAAAAAAATAATATGTGCTCGTGCAAAATTATTTTTTTGATATTTTTATTTTCTTATTTTCTTTCTTTTTTAAAAAAATGTTTAGATGATCTTGTATATTAGGTGACAAAAAAAAATTGGTATTGTTCACAATTTCAAGTTCAAAAGCTTATAAATACACGGTAAAAAATTCCCCCTTTTTTCTTAAAAACATAATTATCATACAAAAAAGCTGAAAATTTCAGGGGAAACCCAAAATTTTTCCCCCCTTTTAAAACATAAAACAATTTTTTAAAACCGTGGTTGAATAAATTCTATTATTAAAATGAGGTCGGGGCGAGTAGAGGAACTTTTTATATCAAATTGAACTTTTTTAAAAAATTTATGCAATCATTTTAATTCCCTGCCGACAGAAATATTTACTTAGCCTTTATTTTTACACGGGGAAAAAGGGGTTCTTTTATTAAGTGGGGTCAATTACAATTTTTAATAAATAAAAAAACAATAAAAAAAATTATTTTTAAAGCAAAAAAATATTAAATCATATTCAGGGAATGTCGAATGTTTTTAAAATTTTTAAAAATCCTATCTGAGTAGAAAAGCATTATCTTGTTCCAAGAATTATTATACTTACGCGTTTTTTTTTCTATAGGCAACTTAAAAAAAAGTTGTGAAAAAATTTTTTTTAAGTTTAAACTTAAATTTCTTATTTTATTGGGTTTGTAACTATAAAAAAGAAATTTTTAAAAAAAAGGCTTTTAAAAAAAATTACAAAGGGGGGAAAATAAAAAAGAGGGGGGGGTTTTTAAAGTACCCACAAAAAAAATTTCAAGCCCGCCGCGTCCGGAATAAGACGATCGTTGAGGTTTGCTTTTTTATATCAAAATTCTTTTTGATGTCTTTTCAACAGGCCGAGTAATAATTTAAAAATTTCTAATTGTTTTTTTAAGGTTCACTATTTAGATAGTGTACACAGATTTACTATTAAGTAAATACATGCCCCCTTTTTAAAATTTTATATATATATAAATTTTTAAAATTTTTTATATATATATAAAATAATTTAATTTAAAAATAAAGTTACTTTTATAAGTATGTATTTTATTTTTTAATGAATGCAAGAAGTTAACTGCTCATCACTTTTTAAAATTTTAAAAAGTAAAAAAATTTTATTGTTCAAAAATGACCAAAAAAATTTAAAAAAAAACTAAAAGAGTCGAAAAGGGAAGTATAAAAACAGTTCTTGAAAAAACGCCTTCCCATAAAATTTTCGGCTTTGCCAAGCGCAGCACAGAATGTAAGCTGAATGTCTTTTGTGTATGTAGATAGGAGACTTGAATCTGATTTTTTGCGATTGGGGGTTCAGGTAAAAAGTGCAAAAATTTTTTTTTTTTAAGGCGGAGGGGGTCCGTTTGGAGGCAAAAATGGGAAAAGGGAAAAAGATACACAATAAATTAAGATTGAGAATAATTACATCCGGAATAGAAGGGGGTGAGACTTTTGGTAAAAGAAGGGGTTGGAAAAGGTAGATACCAATCCCGATGTTTATTTGGTTTTTTTAAAACCCAAGGGGGGGGGGGGGTGACTTTTTGCTCGCCCCCGGGCCTCGGGCTTTCACTGGGAAACCAATTTAAAAAAGGAACCCTTCCCCGAGAAAAAAAGGGAAACTACCGCCCAAAAAACGGGTTTCCACGGCACAAAAGAAGCTCAGGGGGGTTTTAAAGGGCGCCCTGGAGGGGAGCAGATTTTAAAAACGCGTGTTCCACCAAGAGAGACGGCTTAAAATCGGACGACAGATAAAAAGGGGTTTTGGTAACCTCACTTTATTGATTTGGGCATAGGAAGCCCAAACTATTTTAAAGTTTAAACAAGGTATCTTTCACTGAATTTTAAAACCTATTTTAAAAGTATATTTTAAATATTAAACACCGGCCCCTTGAATCCGCAGGGCTGAAAAAACAAACCAAATTTTACACTTAATAGCCATTTAAAAACAAAAACTAAAACAAAAGAGAGGCCGTAGGGGCAATTTAAAAATTAAAGGGGAAAACACCGGGGCCCGGGGCTGACCAGGGTTCCGCCTGGGTAGGCACGGCCACTGGAGGTGGGGGGCCCCCAAATTAAAAGGGGGAGGGGGGGGCCGGCTCCGTGGCGCGTTTCGGGGGACGCTGCCCCCGAGGGGCGTTTTTTTGTACTTGTGAAAAAAAAGTTCCCCCACTCACCCCTTAGGTGGGGGGGTTTTTTTTAACCAAAAAGGGTTTATAGAGACCCCCAAAAACCCCAAAACAAAAAAAGAGAAAAACGGTAAAAGTTCCAAACCCTCTTTGGGGCAAAAAATAACTAGTGACCCCCAAACCCTTGGTAGGGAACACCTTAAAAAGGGGAAAAGCGATTTTTTTTTTATAATTTCCCCCACCCCCCGCTTTACTTTCATGTTTTGGACAGCAAGTTTACGGCTCGTAAACACTTTTTGACCTTAATAAAACCCCCCTTTTTTCCCCCTGTTTTTTGGGGGCTTTTAAATGTGGGGGGCAGGTAAAAGGGGCCCCCTTCACACTTTCAATTCAGAAAACAAATTTCCCCTTTTGGGGGGCCCAAGGGGGGGAAAAGGGTTTATTCCAATTGTAAATTTTTTAAAAAGGTAATATATTTGCCAAAAGTTTTTTTTTAAAAATGTAAAATTTTTAAAAAATTTTTTTTGTTAAAAAACCCTTCCTTTCCCCCTTTTGGGAAAATTTTTCCCAAAATATAAAATAAAGAAATTTTAAAAAGGGGGAAAAAAAAAAGGCCATACATACCCCAAAAATTTTAGAAGCCGGGGAAGAAAATTTAAAACCCCCCGTGGTTCCAGCATTAAATGAAAAAACACTACATCTTTTAAAAACCGTGAAGGAAAAATGGGCAAAAAAACCCAAAAAAAACCAAAGTGGGTTTTTTCCCCACAGCCTGGGGGGCTTCCCGGTTTAAAAACAAAAACAGCGCTTTTGGGGCGGGAAAGGGGAAAGATAAAGCGGGGCCCCCCTATGGTCTTATTTTTTTAGTCCTGAAAGGGAATTTTGTTAGTATCCAAATTTGCCAAAACAGGGGTGAGTAGAAAAAGTGTACTTAAAATTCTCTTTTTTGCTACTTGTTTCCTGGGGGAAGGGAAAAACCCCCGAGTTCATTTTTATCTGGACTCTAAGAGTTTTCGGTATTTCCCCCCCAAATTTTCTTTCTTTTTTTTTATCTTTTTTTTTTTTAAAATGTATTAACTATTTTCCCCCACTAAGAAAGAGGATAGTTTATAATCCCGAAACTTGGGGGTTGCCCTTTTTTTCAACATTTTCCGACGGAAAGTGTCCAAAATTTTTTCCTTCAACAAAAAAAAGGGTCTTAAATTGGTGCCTGTAGCAAACCCTCCCCAACAATGAACATTTTTTGGGAATTAAAAATTCATTCCAATTTTAAAATAGAAAAATTCATTCCTATCTTTGGGGGTCGTGTTGAAACGAAATTTTTTAAAATTAAAAATTTTCGGGGAAGAGAAAAAATTAAAAGAAAACAACTCTTTGTCACAATCCCCCACTTTTTTAAACCGTTTTCCTGGCCATTTTTTTTCTGGGTGCAATTTTTTAGGGGGGCCCCCTTAAACCTTTTGGTTTTACTTTGCCACTTTTTCCCGTTCTTTCCTGTGCATTTTTTTCCCCGGTGCAACCTTTATGAGATCTTGAAATTTTTTAATTTTAGAAAGCCAATACACTTTTCGCAAACTTAAGAAATTTTATCACTGCTTTCCCCCCGTATGTTTGTCTGTTTTTGGGGTTCATATAAAAAATACAACCCCTTTTTTTCTTTGGGGGGAAAAAAACCTCTTTAAATAAAATGGAAAAATTCAAGTTAAATTAAATAAAAAAAAAGGGCGTTTAATTTTTTTCTTTCCCCAAAACAAAAAATTTTTAAATTTCAAGGATAAAAAGTTTGACTGGTTTCCCCCCCATTAAGGGGCCCCCCTTTCCAAAGAATTTTAAAAATTTAAAATTAAAATTTAAATTTTGCTGGATTTGTGTATTTTAGTTTCAAAGGGGGTTTTGTTTTAACGAAATTTAAAATTTTAATTATTTTTTTTTTTTTTAAAGCCTTAAAAACTTTCCCTTTAAAAATTAAAGTGACAAGTAAAAAATTAAAATTAAAAACCCTTAATTTTTAAATTTTTGGGAAGTACTGCAGCTTACCAAAAAAATTTGAAAAAAATGAACCCAAGACTTAAGAATTTTTGGGTAAGACTTTCTTAAAAAAGAATTTTTTTAATTTTAAAAAATCAAATTAAACTTAAAATTCTAAAAATTCAATTTTAAGGGGATTAAAACTTTACGGAGAGGAAATTTTTCCCTTTTAAAGGGGGTGACCCAATTAAATTGAAGGGGAATAGAGTTTTTTTAAATTAAAAAGTTTTTGAGAAAAGGGCAACTAGAACACATGTAGGTTAACTACTACAAAGTTTCTGAAAAACTTTTAATTTAAAGTTATTTTTTTTTTTAAGTACCCTGTGAAAAAATTTTTGCAAAAGAGAATTGACCTAAACTACGATAAAGCTTTGCTCCCCCGCCCCCAACAAAAAGGTAACGAACAAAGTTGCCGATAGGGGGAGAAAAAAAAATTAAAAGCCCCGATATACACTCGTAGTATTTTTATTTTTTAAAACCCCCTTTTTCATACAGTTTTGTTTTTTACAATAGGGTTTTTTAATAAATTTAAAAATTCTGTGAAAAACGCAAAGCCAAAGCCCCCAAAAAACCCTTTTTTACTTTGGGAAAAAGGTCTGAACTGTATTAAATTTTAGAAATGTTTTTTAAAATTTTAAATACTGAAACTAGAGACTACTCAAACTATACAAACTGCAAAATTAAAAAAAAAAGGAATAAATAATCTATTAAATTTAGCAAAGCCAAATCTTAAAAAGCCGCATTTTTGAAGCGGGTCTATTGTTTTTCTGTCAAAATTTCCCCCGCAATACGAAGGGGCTTTTTTTTACGTAACACACTATCGCATCTTCTCCCTTTTGTTTTGCCTTATAAAACGTTCTTTTAAAAACAATTTTTGGGGGAACCGGATTTTTTTTATTTGTTTTTTTTTTCCCCCCCCCCACATAAAAAAATTATTTCTGTTTTTTTGTCAAAAAATACCCTTTCCCTTTTTAATAATTTACTGTAAAAATTCATTAATTATTACATTAAAATTTTTAAAGTGAAAAGGGGAATAAATGTTTTTTTAATTTTTTGGGCAATTTAAAAATTTAACTAAATAATTTTTTTCATTTTTTTTAACCCTTTTTCAAAATCAAAAAAACTCCTAAAAAGGTCGACCCCTTCAGCAGAAACAGGGGTTTGGGGTTTCCAAAAGGAAATGCTGGCTGTCTTGGGTGGTTGCCCCCCGGCAAGTTAAATTTCCCCCCGTAGGGGGGTTCATACAAAAGGGTTATGGTTGGGGGGGTTTTTTTGGGGGTGGTTTACCCCCGGGCAACGTTAAAAAACCCCCAAAATAGGGGGGTTCATACGAAGTTCTGGTTGGGTTTGTAGGTTTGGGAACGGGCCCAACTTAAAAATTCCTAGTGGGTGGTTAAATTACAAAGGTTATTTTGGGGTTGGTTGGTCTGTAGGTTTTTGAAAGGCAACGTTAAATATTCCCCAGTAGGGGTTTTATAAAAGAAGGTTCGGGTTTTGGTTGTGGGTTTGGGTTGCCTGGAACGTTAAATATTCCTCAGAAAGGGTGGTTCATACAGAAGGTTACTGGTTGGTGTCTTAGGGGTTGACCTGGCAACTTTTAAAAATTCCTCAAAAAGGGGGTTTTTCATACAAAAGGGTTCCCCGTCTCGGGCCCGCCCCGAAAAGTGGTTACCCCTGGAACCCCTTTTAAAACTCCCAGTAGGGGGGATACAAAAGGTTACGGGTTTGGGCTGTTGTAGGTGGTTCCACGGCCCCCCTTAAAAAAGTTCCCCATGGGCTTTTTTAAAAATTTTTTTAAAATTTTTTCCCTTTTTTACAAAAAAATTAAAAAATTTATTTTTTGTAAATATTTTTGTTAGGATTTGCAGAAATTTTTCACAAAACAGAACAGGAACATAATTTTTTATAAAACTCAATTCAGTGTAAAAAAGTGTTATTGCAAAATTCATCTCTTTTATTGGAACTACTTTTTTTAGGGGATTTATATTCTATTTAAAACCTTTTTTTAATTTTTTTCCCGCAGTTTAAAAAAACCCAAAATAAAAATTTTTAATTATGAAATAAGTGTTAAAATATTTTTTATAAGGGGTTTTTTTCATTGTAGTATGGGGGAAATTTTGCCTTTTGTTTTTTTTAGGTGTTTGATAAAAGGGGACTGTATTTTTGGGGAAACTTTGTCCAAAAAGGGTACAAAACAAAAATCCGCAAAAAATTTCCAAAACCCCAAAAACAAAAATCAATAAAAAAAGTTAAAGAGAGCCCTTAAAATATTCCCCATACTTAGCAGGAATCTTGAAAAAAAGCTTTTTTTTCAATTACTATTGTTTCCAATTTCCTTAAATTTTTGGGGGAAAATTTTTTTTGGGTTTTAAAAGGGGCATTTTAACCATAAAAACAAAGATGATAATAAAAAATTTTTTTTGCTGTAAAAGGGGGGAAATTTAAACCTTGAATTTTTCAGAGTTTGTTTTTTCTTTAAAAAGAATTTTTTTCCGAAAAAATTATTTTTTTATCACATTTATCCCCGTTTCAAAACACTGCCAAAAAAGTTGAAAATTACCATAAACATTATTTTTTATAATGTCAAAAAGGGGCAAAAAACCAAGTAAAAAAAATGTGCTCCCTTTGCATTTTTTTTGATATGTTTTTTAAGTTTAGATAAATTAAATTGGTTATAATGGGCTCCAATTTTTTCCTTAAAAAAAACCCTTTTTGGGGTTTAAAATTTAATTTTTTTTAAATATAATAACGTAAAAGAGCTCCAAAAAGTTTTTAAATTAAAATTTACATTAAAGCTATCCAAATTTTTTTTAAAAAATTAGTAAAAGGTTTTCATTTAAATTTTTGCCTACCTAATGAAAATTAAAATTTAGATTAATTTTCGGATTTATTCCAATTCCGGGTTTGGGGCCCCCCTTTTTTTAAAAACCCCGAACCCCCCCCCCCCCCTGCAAAAAAAGTCCTAGTTGTCCCCTTTATTCTATTAAAAATCGATTCTTTTTCAAAAAATTTCTTTTTTTTTTAAAGTTTTAAAAAACTCCCAAATTCCCTTATTTAATAACTTTAAAAAATTTCTCGCTCTATCGCGTGGTAATACTTTTTTACCCTTTTCCCCCCCAAAAAAATTAATTTACAGAACCGAGGAAAAATTTTAAAAAAACCATTTTTGTTCCCCCCTTTTTTTTTTTAAAACTTAAAATTTTAAGTTTTTATACCCCGATACCCCAGAAACTTTTTCCAAACAAAAATTTTCTTGGGGCCCCCAGTGGGGTTATCCTGAAATTTTTTGGTATTCAAAAAAATTTCACTGTAAAATTTTTTCCTTTTTTTTTTGGGGTTATTTTTTTTTTCCTTCGTAGATGAGGTTATTGGTACGTTACATTTTCGTACTAAACTTGGCTTTGGGGGGATGAAAAAAAACCGAGTTTTCCCCTTTTAAAAATTTTTAATGAATTGATAAAAATTAAAATTTAAATATATAGCAAATTTTTCTTCAAAAACTTTTGTGCCAATTTCAGAGCGTTTACTATTTTGGGGGTAGTCCCCCACCTTTTTAAAAACAGATGATTTAAATTTTTGGGGATTTTGTGAAGCCCCCTAATTTTTCTTCTTTTTTTTTGCCAAAATTGGCCAATTTTCGCTAAGAGTTTCTAATTTCCAAAATGTAATTTTTCCACTTTTTAAATCCATTAAACATTTCTCAATTAAAAGTTTCTTAATAATTAAAATGTACCCCTTAAAAAAAAATTTAATACCCAAAAAAAGGGGTTAAAAAATTGCCCCGCACTATATTTACTGCAAAAATATTTTTAACCTTCCCACACCCAAGGTTTTTTCGAATTGTTTTAAAATTAAACATTTTAAAAGATCACGTAAAACTTCTAAAAAGCTAATTACCGAAAAATTTGGGAAAATTCACTTTAAAAAGGGCGTTTCCCCTCTGGTGAACGTGTTTTAAAGGGGGGTTTTTTTTTAACTCCCTTTGTGGGCCATTTTTTGGTTTTTTTCAAACATTTTATTTATTTAAGAAACTAAATATTTGTTACGTGCATTAGTTTTTTAAAATTTTTAATTTTCAAATTTTAATTTAACGCACTAGGGGGGAAATTTTTAAAAAAGGGAATTAAAAAAGTTTTATAAAATAAAAAGGGGGGAAAAATTTTTTTTTAAAAAAAAAATTTAAAAAAGACATTCGTAAAATTGGAAGGGGAGTAAATTAAAACTGCAAAGGTTTTTTTTAAAAAATTTTTTAAGTTAAGGTACAATGACAGACATGAAAAGGGCTGCAAAGCGCTAAATTTAAGCCGCAGGTTTGGGGGCCCCCTTTTGGGGCTACAGCCGGGAAAAATGAAACAACCCCCCCCCCACTACCCTGGCTTTTGGTTTTTTTTTTCCCCCCCACCCCCGCTTTCGCTAGGTTTAACTGTTGGCCTTTCAGTTTGGTGTTTTCCTTCGTTTGTTATTTAAAATTAAAAAACCCCCCCGGGGCCGGGGGGGTTTCAAACCCCCCCCCCAAAAAATTACCCCCACCTTCCCCCGCTTAAAAATTTAATGGGGTCCCCTGGGGAAGCTCTGTATACATCTTTATATCCCGAAATGTTTTGCGAACCCTTCCGTAACAATAAATTCGTAACTTTAACAAATCCTCTACCCCCGGGAACAATAAATTTTGAATAATTCAATATTCTCAAAATAGAGTGACTACCCTTTGGGGGGTATTTTTTTTAGTGAAAAATATTTAGTCTAACTATTAGGTTTTTTTGACTTTAAAGTAGATGCTTTATTTGATTGAAAAAAAAATCTCTTACAAGAGCACAACCCAACAAAAAAAGGTTTCTTTTTAAAAAATTTTAATTAAAATTCCACTTTTTTTTTTACTACAAATGCATATTGCCAGAACAGTTAACCCAATACCCCGAGGGTTTTCCCGTGAGACAGACTAGATTTTATAAAATTTTTTTAGAGTTTGCAATAGACGTGAAAAGACCCCTAGCGTACCGAAATTTCGTTCGGGGGGGGGGGGAAACCGGGGGAACCGGGGGGCGTTTTGGGTTATTTTCCAAATAAACATGGGAAAAGGGGAAATACCAAAAAATATGGGCTTTGAAAAACCCGAAGAAAGTGAAAGATCAATAACAAAAATTCCCAAAATCCACAGCAAAACCTCCCACCACAAATTTCTTGTATACACAAAACTTAAAAAGTTCGATTTTGGCCGATAGAAGCCCCCAAAGTGATGTTTGGATTCACTGGAAAAAAGGAAAAAACAAAAAAAAGCTTTACTAAGCGACCAAATACTGGGAGAAAATGAAATACCCCTTTGGGGAATTGGGTATGAGGCCAAAAAAACCCCCCTTTGAAAAGGAGGGAATTTTCGAGCGTTGCTGGGTTTACACATCAAAATAACGGGGGGGGAAAAGCACCGGAAAAAACCCTGATTAGAAGTTTGGCTACTTTGGATTTCCTAAATTTAGGATTTAAAAAAAGAGTTTTTAATGACGTTTTTTGTATTTTTCATGAGAGAATTAATTTTCGGAAAAAAAAAAAAATCACTTTCGGTCGGAAAAAAAGCACCTTAAAAATCTAATGATTAGAACTTCAACTATTTCGGAAAATTTGTTTTATAAAAAATTTTTTTTTGGGGTTTAGTTAAAGGGCCGTTTTTTTGTTTTTCCCCTTTAAAATGACTCGAATACCATATAATTATCGAGAAAAAAAACACATCCGATCGGTAAAACCGAAAACGCTCTCTAAAGATTTTAAGGGGTTTTACGATTTTTGGTTTTTACTGGGGTTGAGTGGTTTTGGTAAAAATGGTACTTTTAATTTTTTTAGGACTTAATTTTTTGTA